>NC_134827.1:21559678-21686353 GCF_004210375.1 Tachypleus tridentatus
AATATATGTTTTTCTGTACAAGTAAGTTTTTTCTCGTCTTCACAAACAAACAAACAAATTATTTATAGTCTTGTTCATAATATTTAGATGTACTACTACGCATTCATACTTTTTTAAATTTTCAAACCTGTTTTTCCGGTTCTTGAATCAACGTTCTTTACAGAGTTATAGCTCGTCATTTTGTACTTTTCATCGAAATACAGCGTAGTTTTCAGTTGACTTGCTCTCTCTCTCTGGTGTTTGGGTATATGTTTATACTCAGGAGGGTCAAGTACACCAGACCTTTTCTCTCCTACCCTTACATTGTTGGGAATTGACTGATGAATATGTAGTAATATTAACTTTACATTGGTGTTTTTAATGGCCATGTCCATTTATATTTTTCTATTATTTTTTTAAGTCTAGTACGTAGGTGGCTGTTTTAATTTAGCACTATTTTATTAATTATTATTATTTAAATTTGATTTTATCCAAAGATCAGATGTACAAATTTAACAGGAAGAGGTGTTGAAAGCAATATCACCCTGGATGTTGATGTGTATTATTATGAATTTATCCATGATTAACAGAGTTCATGATGTATGTTAACATTTGTGGTAGGTATTTC
Source organism: Tachypleus tridentatus (assembly GCF_004210375.1). Lineage (NCBI taxonomy): Eukaryota > Metazoa > Arthropoda > Merostomata > Xiphosura > Limulidae > Tachypleus > Tachypleus tridentatus. The sequence continues at coordinate 21,560,286 of NC_134827.1, forward strand.
TCGATGTTTTTCATAACTATTTTAATGATTATGTCTGTTAGGTTGTTTTCATTATTTGGATTTTGTGTATTTTGTCAATATTTCAGAAAACGTCGAAGTAATGGCATTGGTTAGTGTGTTTTCGATATTCATAGGTGTGGTTTATGCATGTTTTCAGTTGTTTCAGGTATGTCTTCATCACTTGTTGTTGGATTTTTCTGCATGAATGATGTTTTCTTGACTACTGCAGCATATAAGTTTGTTTGTGTGTTTGTGTTTTGTGGTGTTTGAATAGTAGTTGATTTTGATTGTTCTTGGATTTTGTTTGTTTGTGGCTTGTTCACGTTTGGATTTTTAAGTTCATTTAAGTGTGCCTTAATAGATTAGTTGAATTGCTAAAATAATTTTAAGCGAGATTTGAAAGTATAATAATTATATCAAGGGTAACATTTGTGTAAATAATCCATGAATATGTTTTTTCGTATATTTCAATTTTCAATTAAAACTAAACATCCAATAATACTTAACAAGATTCACATGATGTTCGTAAAATGCTATTCATTTTAAAATAACGAAAACAAAGTTTGAAATAAACATTCAAGTTATCTATAACATCTTATTAGTTCTTGCCAAAAATATACACCGAATAAAATTATATACGTAAGACTCGTTTTTTAACAGCCTTACAACGTTGTATAACACACATAGTGTAATGGTTTAATATTCGAAATAAATATGTTTGTTTGTATAAATAAATAAAACTTTATCAACGTACCTTCAATTCGGAAGCCGGATTATCCTGTTCCATGCTTACTAAATATTTTATGAAGGATTTCTGAAGTAATAAATACAGATACTGGCAGGATACGTTGACAACAACTGTCGAACTGTGTTAAAAAAGTTTCCACCAATCTTCACGCAGTTGTTTACTGAATAAAGTGTACTACGTGTGTTTCATATACTACGTTCGTGTATCGCTACGAGGTAGGAGGAGCTATAAAAACGTAATATCATCAGATGTGACAAAATTTAAATTTCGTTTAACCTAGAAACAAATGTATCTTGTGGTGATAATTAAAGAGTGTATTTTTTATTGATTTATTTTTTATATATTTATTTTAATAACGATGGTTGTTTTAGTTAAATATATTTGAAAATGTATTTAACTTGTATTGTTAAATTACGTCTCTTTTCTAAGTCTTGAAAAGATTCTCGACTGTAAGAATAAACAATGCATTGTAAATACTAGTGACTGCCAGTATCGTTGCCAACTGGAATAAATATCTCTGAACATTTAACGTCATGTGAATCTTGTTTAGTAATATGAATTGTTTAGCATTAACTAAACATTCAAATAAAGGATAAAAATCTTCAACGATTATTTACACAAGTATTTCCTTTGATATAATTATTATACTTTCAAATATTTTTTGAATTTCGCGCAAAGTTGCACGAGAGCGATCTGTGCTAGCCATCCCTAATTTAGTAGTGTAACACGAGAGAAAGGCAGTTTGTCATCATCACCGCCCACCGCCAACTCTTGGCAACTCTTTACCAACAAATAATGAAATTAACATAATCAAATTATGTAAATAGTAGTAGATGGATAAACGTTATATCATTAGAAGTGACGAAACTCTTTCTCTCAGAATGGAAATTTTAAACCTAAAATAGATTTAGTTTTTGATGAGCGTAAAAATTGTATTTTTACTTATTTACTGTTATATATTTATTTTCAAATTTACCTTTGTTGTAGTTAAACATATTTTTGAAAATGCACGTAACTTATACCATAAAATGTGTATTTCGAAATGTCCGCCTTTTCTCCAAATCTGTAAAAGATTCTTGAGTGTAAGAATCATCGATGTACTGTGTGCGAATTTAATGTTCTCGTCACTACCAGTATCGTTGGCAAATGTTCCTTTGAGAATATCTTCCGTAGTTTATAAATCCTCACGTTTAAAACAATTGGAAATTGTTGGTTTAATAAAGCTAGTATACTATGAACCTCAAAAGGTATGAGTGTGATAAACGCTTATCAATAGGGACCTTGCAGATATTTGAGCATGAACATTTATAAAATTCGGACATCGCAACCAGTCTAACTTTATTGAATTAACTTTGGACGTTAGTATTTCTACGAGGACATTTTATAACTTCGGCTGTTAATAAATCACGTGAAAGCAGCCAAGAACAGAGAGCTAGCTTCTACCCGTTTATTTAGTGTACTGATATGACTCGAAATTAATTCGTTCATCATAAACCATCGATAAAATATTTAGTTTCAGACTAGAGCGGAGAGTCTTTATTCTTTGCAACTTGGTAAAAATATTATATATAAATTATCATTTCTAATTAATATTTGTAATAACTGATATTATGAATTGTGTTATTGTTTGTATATTGAAGTATGTATGTGTCGTTTACTCTTCCTGTAAAATATCATAAATTTGACATATATCTACATTTAATTAATACTTAAAATTTAATTACAATTTGACATGGGTTCTACATGTATGCTCCCTCGTGGTTCAGCGGCATGTTTGCGGACTTACAACGCTAAAAACCGTGTTTCAATACCCGTGGTAGACAGAGCACAAAGAGACCAACAACAACTGTATATATGAAATCGTAATACTTAAAATAATAAATCAGATACTCATTCGAGATAAATGATAATGCATAACTCAAAATATTCCATTTACACGCGCTCAATTCGAAATATCTAATTAAACAAAGTAAGAAACATGACAGACAAATGTGCAGTCTACTGTGTTTTTATCATCATAATTAGTTTTATTAGTTTTGTTGTTACTGTTAAAATTGTAGATTTAAAATTTAATATTGCCTATAAAAGTAGGATTTTGGATACTTTTTTCTGCTTAACATTACCTTACCTAGACGATAACAAACACTTTAGGTAGTGTAGCAGAACTGGAATCAGTGTAGAGCAGCTTAGAAAATAAGGTCAGAAACACACACACACACGTAAACAAAATAACGAAAATAACTACAGAGTTGTACTATACCAAAGATGATTCCATGTGCTGATTTTACTACCTTGTAATTCCCAATAGAAATGTTAATATATAACATTGTCCTTCTCTGAAGTTATTCAAGGTATGTATGTGGTAGTTACAGAAACGCATTCCACACAATGGGATCTTTGGTGTGATAGAACAGCGATTATTAAAGTGTACTATTTGATTAATGGAAAATACCTCAAAAGTTGGTTGTGAGTTCTGCCATCTACTTATATGTTAGTTAAAAAGTAGTGATGTGGCTAGCATAGATGGTAATTCTGTAGAAATACAAGAAACTTGAAAAATAAATTGCAGCGACATCTAGTGATTAATAATCGATCATTGCATTAAGTATTGACTATTTCCTGTTGCTATTTTTTGTAGAACATTTGATGTATTAAATTATGATTACAGTTTGTGAATTCTCCTTCCTTTACGTTATTAACAATAACATGATATTTATATTTAAACAGAAAACACTTAATTTCAGAAATAACAAGTTTCAAACTTTTTATAATTTCTATTAATACGGTAAAGATGGTTGAAGCCTGAAAGTGTTTCAAACACTAAATCTTCCATCAACGACATGACCTTCTACCGAAGATAAACAGTCTAAAATATTTTATGTTTCCAAAACTTCAGATTATTCAATGAATTACATTTAAAATTGTTTATCTTGGTATATTTCTTAAGCTGCTCCTTTACCAACGCATAGTGGGATTGATTACAAATTATAACGCCCTACGGCTAAAAGAGCGAGCCTGTTTGGTGTGACGGAGAGTCTAACCCGGGACCCTCAGATCACGTGTCGAGACCCTTAACCAGCTGGTCATGTCGTGCTGTTTTGAAAAATAAATAAATTCTAAGTACAACTTCTTCTTAGTGATAAATTTATTTGCTGAGATCATGCGTTTATGTTGTTTCTTTCTTTGTCTTACATATGATATCATGTTTTCGCATTAATTAGGTATCTCAAAGATACAGTTTATATATGAATGTTTATTCCCTCTAATATTGTTAATTTCTTAACTTAGGGATAACGTTGCCAACTCATGTAGCTTTCTAAAGAGTTTCTACAAAGGAATCATCATATTTAGTAATTAATCACAAAGTTCAAATTAAAGTTTTTCTGGGAGTAAACATGGTTAGATTATAAAATTATTTTTTCAATTTTGCGGGCTACTCGAGGGCTATTTGCGCTAGCCGTCCCTAAATTTGTAGTGTGAAACTAGAGGGAAGGCAGCTAGTCATTACTACCCACCGCCAACTCTTGAGATACTCTTTTAGCAAAAAATAGTGGGATTGACCATAACAATTTATCGCCCCCACGGCTGAAAGGGTTGAGCATGTTTGGCGCGACGGGGATGCGAACCCGCGACCATCAGATTACGACTCGCATGCCTTAACCCACCTGGCCATGTCGGGCCAGTTTATAAAATAAACGTGTCAACTACCTCATTTGTTTTGTCTTGTTTCGTTTGAGTGATTTATATTTTCCAAGAAACTAAATACCCTTTGGGATATATATTATTAAAAAAGAAAATAGCGAATGTAAATTATTAGGAAACTGAAAAGTATTTTGTATATCAATAGTTTATACTTGTATTAAAATAACACAGAACAGTTAACTTTGAGAATTTACATACTTTTTTTTGCCATAACGTTAGAATTATTGTATTCAGAAGTCTATTAATATTGATGAAACGAAAACCCTATAACCCGAACGTTTTAGAATGGTGGACCTTCTTTCTTCATGGGCGAATTGAAAAAGAAAGGTCCACCTTTTAAAATCTCTTGTGTTAAAGAGTTTCTATTTCACTGTTATCAAAAGTTCTTGAACATAATGTGATCATATGTCACTCCAGGGCATTTGTTTGGTAGTTTGTTATATTCTTTTTCTTTGTTTTAATATCAGAAAACATTCAAGAAAAGTAAAAGGTGTATTTTAAAAATTTGATGTAATTTCGTAGCATCCTCGGAATTGATCTCTGTGAAAGAAAATTATTTTTTATTTCTTGCTCTGGAAGTTGTTATGAAATGTTGTATTGTAACTTAAGAGTTTAACGGTTTAGAAATACAAGCGTACAATATTTTTCTGTTGTGATATTTCATTTCAACTTCATCACAAATTTTACCGAAAATTGGTGCTTCCTTAATTAAATATCCAGGCCCGGAATGACCACTTGATTAAGATACTCGTCTCGTAATGTTGAAATTCTCGTCACACCAATCATGCTCGCCATTTTAGCTATGGGAGGTTATAATGTGACGGTTAATTTCACAATTCGTTGGTAAAGAGTAGCCCAAAGGTTGTCGATGAGTGGTGATGACTAGCTAACTTCCCTCTGGTCTTACATATAGCCCTCGTGTATCTTTGCGCAAAATTCAAATACAAACTACTTAAATATATATTTCTTATTAAACAATTACGTTGAATTCCGTTTCTTAATAGGCGAAACAGTATCCAGCTACTCTCCTTATGGTAATTTCTTGTGCGACTTTAATGCCTAGTGTGAGTCTTTTAAACTGTTCAATGCACTTTAATTGGCCGGAGTGAAATTTGAGGATATAATAATCACCCCATCATTTTACCCAGAAATTCGTTCACTTACGAAATCGGATGAGCTAAGTCTAATCAGATATTTTGGATGTGTCTTACTTTGAATAGAGAGATATTTATATTTGAACAAATCTTTAAAAGACAAAGAGATAAGTAGGAACGAGGGTAAGCAGACAACAGATAACTGTACAATGGTGCAATTGTTTAAAATAGGTTAGTCCTACAATAAATAAACTGGAGAAAATACACGTATATGGTTAAGGATATTTTGATACTTAAAAATTAACCTAAAAATTTCATGTCTGAAATGGTTATTGAACTCACAGGTGTTATTGGAATAATGCTTCCGTGGTTAACACCTTTAGTTATCGTCCCTACCATCGCGTTGATAGGACTTTCACTCTTTGAAGAAGCAGCTTCTACAGCTAGTAAGAACTGAGGAATAGCAATTATGTAAGTCTTGTTGTATAATAGTCTTTTTTCTTATTGATAGTTTACGTGTTTTTTATTTTATTTGATCTGTATTGTTTATTTAAGACTTGGCAAACAAATGAAACATGAAGTGTTCTAAAACTAAAATTAAATAAATAAATCATGAGATTATTCTGGAAATAAGTAAAAAAGGGTCTTTTTTTGGAGGTTAATTTATTTTGGAAGATAAGTAGAAAACGTTTTTCTCGAACTTAATCTGTTTACGTTGCTGAATGAAGTGTCTGATACATTTCTATTAAGGTTTTTAAAAAATATCTACAATAATTATTTGATCCATGCGATCACATTCATTATTCCCTTCAAATCGGCCTGGCATGGCCAAGCGCGTAAGGCGTGCGACTCGTAATCCGACGGTCGCGGGTTCGCGCCCGCGTCGCGCTAAACATGCTCGCCCTCCCAGCCGTGGGGCGTATAATGTGATGGTCAATCCCACTATTCGTTGGTAAAAGAGTAGCCCAAGAGTTGGCGGTGGGTGGTGATGACTAGCTGCCTTCCCTCTAGTCTTACACTGCTAAATTAGGGACGGTTAGCACAGATAGCCCTCGAGTAGCTTTGTGCGAAATTCCAAAAACAAACAAACCCTTCAAATCACTTACAAAATGGTTTACGTGATATTTATGAGATTGTTGCTGTCAATAATGTAATTTATTTATCTTATTAATTGTGGAAACTTATTTGGAATAAATTTCATACTTCTTCGACATTCAATGATTTGATTTGTTTGTATAAACAGAAACGTTTGAGAAAAGTATTAATATGGTTCATCCTGTTTTAGTTTTGATGTTTAATAGAACCAACATTAATACACAACTGATGATGTAGAGTACGTCAGAGAAGTACCAAGATATGCAGTAGTTACACGACTTTCTTATATTACCTAAGAAATATCGTAGTTCTGTCATCACTAGAAAACTTCTAAATTTTCTCTGAAAGCGACTTATGTACAATCAAGTAAAATACGATTTTGAGGAAATACAGCGAAAGAAATTTACTGCCCAATGTTATAAATAATCATACAGTCGCCCTTCACGTAACACTGTAAACAGGTTAACCTTGAGAATACTAAATGCTAAAATCAAATTTCTGTTAATTATCACCCTTTAAAACACATGTAAAATCCTTGTAAAAAGATTTTTTCAGTTCAGTATTTAGTGTTCTTACAACACAGTATTAAGATAGCTGTATCTTTTGTTTGTTTTTCAGAACAATTTTCCTTCTTGTGCTATTTTCCCAATACCTTGGAAATATTAATATTCTGGTTGTAGCTACAGTAGAGAAAGCGGATAGAAGTTCAAACAAATTCCGTTTTTCAAGCTTTTTCCAGTGAGTAAAGACTTAAACCACAGTTCAAGTACATTTCGCGTTTAAATAAATACACACCAAAGATTAATGTTAAAAACATTATCGAAATAATTGAGTGTTAGTGAGAAATTTTGCTGTAGGATAAGAAAAAAAACCTTAAAATGAATTTAAATATGACCAACTGTTACTTTAGTAGTAATGAGATAAAACAAAGTGAAACTTCAACGAAATTATTATGAAACAAGTACTACCAAGTAATGATATAAATATTTCTGTTTAATGTACGAAATAAATATCACAGCAACAATTCAAAATGAATAACTTTAATTTTGTTTTATTTTTAGGTATCACGCATTTGTATTATTACAACTGTAATGTTTAAATTATTTTTACTAGTTAACCGAAGAGGTAATGTCCACCTCACACTAACTGTTAACTTTTTGCTTTGTAATATATTCAGTAAGCATTATTACTGCGCGAAGGACTAAACCAAATTCAGCTACATCACACTCACAGCAAATATACAAATGCTTTTAGGTTTATCTGCAACATTAATAACAAAAGTGAAAAAGAACAAATATATAATAATTAGAAAATTCATTTGAATATTGAATAACAAATAACTGTAAGCCTACTTCCAGGTGTTATTCAGCATAGTTACTGCGTGGGTTATTTGCTTCATACTAACTGCTGCAGGAGCTTTGAGATCAACCAACCCAGCCAGAACTGATCTTCATGTACAGACGATGTACTCCAGTTCCTGGTTTAGGTTTCCTTATCCAGAAAAGGAGTTATAAAATATACATTAAAATCTAGATTTTTTATTTACGTTATGAATTTATGAATTTATCTTTTGATCAGTTATTTTTTATACAACTTTGTTATCCGTTCAGTTATAGTAAAACTAATTTGTTTATATCTTTTATAAATATATATTATGTTGAAATAAAATTATAGTGATAAAAGTAATAGTGTGAAAGATATAGAAGAGTTTTAAGATCTACTATACATTGTTTTGTTAAATCTGTCGATACGTATTTTAAAAACGTTGCGTTTGAAAAAAAAAAGACAATTACATTTTGATTTTGGTTTTTCAGGACAGTGGGCTTTACCAACGGTCAGAATCGGTGCTGTTTTGGGTATGTTTGCAGGGACATTAGCATCGGTATTGGAATCAGTAGGAGATTACTACGCATGCGCACGACTAGCTTGTGCACCTACTCCTCTACCTAGCGCAATAAATCGTGGAATATTTGCAGAAGGAATTTCCTATATCATCTCTGAAATGTGGGGATCTGGATGTGAAATGACTTCTTACAGTCAAAACATTGGAGGAATCGGAATAACAAAAGTATAATCAAGGGTTCCCTTATAAAATAGCTAAATACCATTTGTATTTCGTTTTTCATAATATTATGAACTACTTAAATTTATTATCTTATGATACATAACTGCTAATATTTTAGAAATTTAAACTTGTGTAAATATTGTAACCGCTGATATTGCAGAAACTTGAAACTCACTTCACTTTTTCATTTGCTTGGTTTCTACACCAATAGGTGGCTAGTCGACGAGTTATTCAGTATAGCGCTGTTACCATGATGAATTTTGCAGTTCTGGGGAAGTTTGGAGCCTTTTTAAACACTATTCCTGAGTCCATTATTGGAAAAATCATATGCGTTATGCTTGCAATGGTAACAGGAGCTGGATTATGGAATGTCCAATTTATCGACCTTCATTCATCAAGAAATATTTTTATCCTTGGATTATCTTAATCTATGGGGATCACCATTCCAAAGTGGTTTAATGGCCACCCAGGTACTATTGATATAGGTACGTACACTTATCAGAATGATTGAAGTTTGAGGAAGGTAATTTTCTGAAAGTTTCAAAACAGTTTCTGAATCACCTGTTAAATAATACAGACGGTTCAATGCTCCACAAGTTAGAAAACATGCAAAGTACCAAAAGTGTTACAATATTTCACAGCGGTTTGTCTCACACAAAATGGAAGATTCTTATAACATTAAAAGATGGTTGAGACTTATCTAGTTAATAATGAACCAGATCATCAGTTTTTAAAACGTTCTTTATATTACAATGGGTTAGTAAACCTTAATGTATCTTGTTATTAAATTATTTATTTTGTTCTATTTAGGGAATGACGTAGCAAACCAACTCATAACAGTTATTTTGAGCACCAGTGTATTTGTTGGTCGACTCATTTCGCTTGTGTTGGACAATTCCATACCAGGTAAGAGATAATTCTTTCGAGACATCGTGAATAAACCAAATACATTGCGATGTGATACGTAACTCCTTCAAAGTATATTGTTATGTTTTGTGTTTTTTTGCTTCTCAACCTAAAAATATCGAGTTACTTTTATACACTATTGTAGCTGTACAAAACATTACAATTTTTTTTCTACATAATATTCAAAAAAAAAAAACTTGCACTACTTACATGACATTTAGGATAATTCATTTACCTATTTCTATTTTAACCTAGTAATTTCAGATTACTGTCTTTGGGCTGTTTAAATCAAGTTATGATGTAATGGTGTTGTATTTATTATGATAATTTACAAAGTGGTAATTTTTTATACCTCAATTAAAATGTGCTTTTAAAACAAAAATTTAATTATCATAATATTTCAAATTATAATTACTCTTTCAAAAGACCCTGGTGACAATGTGGTATGTCTGCGGATTCACACTGTTTTAACCTGGTTTCGGTAATCGTGGTATAGCTTGGTGCTTAATTCTATAGGAAAAAAGTAGACAAACTAGATAAACTTAGGAGTATTTGAATGACTTTTAATATTACAATAACAACGACCAAAATGGCCATAAACATAAAATGTCTCGGAAATATTTCAATAAAATATAAAGAATAAACAACAGCTACGAATCCACAACGATAAAATATACATAAACATTTGTCTGGTCGTTTCTTTCTGCAGCTATTGCTAATCACTAAGGTACGCAATGGGTCATTTATGCTATAATTTTTATGGGTATCATACCACCATATTTAGTGTCTCAGATTTATGTACAAGCACCTGAGGGACTTTATATAAATATATGTTTACATGGCGAAAAACATGAAACAACTTCTTACATTCGTAAAGACCTTGAGAAGACATCAACAAAATGTTGATTCTTAGTCAGACCTCATGATAGGAATAATTTGAAGTAAAATACATACCAAAACTGAATGAAGGTTCTATTGTATCCTGTGTTAATGGTCCAGAATAGCAATGAAATCCTTACTAGTAGAACACAAATCTGAATATCACAAGACGATCACGAAAATAAAAGGATAAGTTATAACTGATCCCTTCACATGTGATACTATGTGTTTTACTTTACCACTTCTATTCATCCTCGGTCTACCAAATATTCATTTTATTTTACATAAAGTAAAACCTAAAAGTCCCAGAAACTCAATTATCAGTCTGATGGTCTATAGTGATAAAAACAGGTTTCATTATGTGTAGTAAATATAGCGTACAACCTTGTACATGACAACAAACAAAATTAAAACTTAACATCTTTCACATAAGAAACTTATTTTCCTTCATATTTCTGTTTTTCATATATTTTATCATTTACATATTATACACAGGTGTAGAATAAAAAAGTCTGATTCGTTTATTGTTTGTTACCAAATGCCAAATCTATACAACTATCTATCTATCCTGTGTATAACATTCACAACCTACACAGGAGAAAATATTATGTATTTTAACAATAAATGTGATATTAGATATAAATCAGTAAACAAGTTATCAAGTCGATCAATTAAAACAATAACACTTTTAAATTACTCTCAAAGCTAAAGATGTATAATAAGAATTTATGAATTTCAGAAATAGACGAAGAAAAAGAGGACTTATGAAATGGAGAGAGCAAGGCCTTGAACATAATGGGTCTGAAGGCGATCAGTGGACACTGTCGTCACCTTCAACCTATGACCTTTCGTTTGGCATGAATGTAATTAAAAGATATAAAATTTTTAAGTACATTCCTATCAGTCCAACATATGATCAGAATATTTTCTATGGTAATGTAAGATCATTACTTAAAAAAATTAAACCTCAAAAGGATAATAATCGTAACATCGACTGATTGTCGAAAGTACAAAAAAAGTTATTATCCTTTTATAACATGAACAGTTGAAAGTAAAAACATGCTGTGATCGTCTCTTCACTTACAAAATTTGAGGAAATGTCACTATAAGTGTATATTAGTTTGAAAATCTTCCATAATTTGATATGTTGTTCGAAGACAAGACTCAAAGAAAACGCAATAATTACTTGGTAACTTCTACTGAATAGACACGACTTTCATTTTACATGCATTAGTTTGATTAACAATTATTTTTATAATATTTAAACAGTTATACTATGTTATAAAATTATACTAAAAGCAAAGAGAAAACACATAATTCACAGCATTCCATATATACCTAATACTGTCTTCTATAAAACCTTTACAAGGTTTAATTAACTTATACCAGTTTCACTACATCTGTAACGAAATGTAATGAATGATTTCCTACTTCAAAGACAAACTTTATACCTATTATGATTCCTTGACTTTGTGATCGTTGTTAGTATAATCCCGAATTACAGCAAGCTTTTGAACTAATAACTCGCTAAAAGTCATTGGCTTAATACTTGAAAATTGGAACAATACTTTAAAAAAATTATAATTAAAGAATTTTTGCTTTATAAAATTGTTTTAAATGTAGCGTACAATGAATATTTGAATAATTTTAAATATAGACTGATCTGTAATTCAATGAAAGTAATTTGATCACTAAGAAATATATAAATCTAATAAATAAAAATTACTAAACGTTCCAAAACTTATTATTTCTCTATAGGAAGATCATCATCAATGCGTTATTCATTAAATGCAAAGCTTTTGTTATTGTAACGTGTCCGATTCTTACTGTAGACATTGAGAATAGAATTAATTACACTGAAAAACTAAAGGTACCTGACACGTCACTGATACTTTAGTTAATAACAACAAAATTGTCGGTCGAAGAATGAGATTAGATTTTAAAACGTGATGCAATATTCAAACATCTTACCATATAAACAACAAAAATTATAAAACGGTTAAATATACACGTTAATTTTGTACCAATTTTTACCAAACAATAAAACACCAGCAGTCTTCTATTGTTTATACTTACTATTGAAAGGTTGAAGAAGACGAGATGTAGGTGTTACAATCAGGCTAGATTGGCCATGTGCTCGACACACAATCTGAGGGTCGAGTTCGAATCCCACTCACACCACACATGCTCGTTCTTTCACCCATGAAGGGTGATATAATGTGGCGGTCAGTCTCACTATTCGTTGGTGAAAGAGCAGCCCATGAATTGGCGGTGGGTGGTCATGACTGTCTGCATTTCCCCTAGTCTTACACTGCTAAATTAGGGACGACTAGCAAAGATTGACCTCGTGTTGCTTTGCGTAATATTCAAAACTTTGAGATAGTTTCGTCACTACCGATGATATTACATTTTTCTAGTTTCTCCGTTTTAGTTTTATTTTTAAAATGTAATGTATGAAACATACACATCGAGCTCTCAGTATAAGTAGTTCAGTGACGTCTGGTAAGAGCTGCTAATACTGGTAGAAAGTATAATAGTATTATATTGGTATAGAAAGTATACAGTTCTGTAGCTGTTTTCTACATGTACCATCCAGAGCTATGTCTGTTACTTTTGAAATTGTTCATAAAATATTTCGTCATCATGGAGTTCAAAATTTAGGTTACTTTAGAAAGTTGTATTTATTTATACGAAAATACTTTCCTATTAAACAATTTCACTATTACTCCCATGAATAAATGAAATCATTAAAATAATATGAATGCTTATTTCAACTTTTGTTTTTCGTAATTTGACAAGAGCACACCAACATTCTTCCAACGTCACGTAAATCTTGTTAAGTAATAATAATAATATAATACAATAATATAAATATTACATATGTGTATAATAAATATATAAGGTAAAGAAATAATAATATATAATTAAAACGCTAAAATATAATTAAAATAAACAATCCACATTAATAAAAAAAATACAGTAATGTGCAAAAATATTAAGATAAAACAATATTTTCTCCTTCCTTCCGTTTTATAAGGCCAATTCTTTCATACCATTAGAGAATCTAAATTTCAACATGATGATAAAGTTTCACAGGTTGCTGTTGATATTTGAATGTTCCAGGTTGAGAGAACTTATCATTATTTAGAATTCCCATACACTTGTACCAAGGGCATGTCATAAAGTTTCTGTTTGAATTAACATGCTGTTCAGTTCAGGTCTGAAATAACTGTCTTAAGTATATAGAAAGAAGCTGAAAAGTAGCTAGCATAGGGTACCAATATATTTTAGAAGAAATCAATGTAACACCAGTCTACATGTAAACCTTCACAGAAACAAAGTTTAACATTATACATACTAAGTTTTGATGTGGTGCCATGAACCTGCGCAGGGTCACTGAAACTCTTCTGTTTAAAGTGTAACTAAAACAAAAATTAAGAGTAACAAATATGTTCATTTATCAATTTTCAAATTCATACATCATGCTCTGTTGTAACCTACAGAGTGTATAATTCTTTTCATGATTCGTGGCATGCGCACATCTTACTCACGCCAAGAAATAACAAATTACAACTTTAAATGCCCCTTACTTAAAGTAATTTCAGTGTCTATTGACTTATTGACAAACAATACAATACAGTGGAGTAATACGAGTGATAAAACAGGGGATCCATCCAAGTGGTCTTCGGCTCCTTTCACAGGAATAATATGATTTGAATTGCACTTTAACACATGTTTTGGTAACTTTACCGATTCGCCTAGTTTAACTTACAATCTAACGATTATTGGTTCAATTACATTTTATCAAATATGCTCGCCATTTCAGTGGGAGGCGTTAGAACGTCACGGTCAATCTCACTATCCGGGGGCCCCAATAATACAACGATAAGTCCACGGATTTACAACGCTGCAATCAAAGGCTCGATTCCACTGCAGTGGACACAACAAACAGCCCAATGTGGTTTTGATATAAAAACACAAACACACTCTATTTACACCCAAGTGGAACAATGGAATGTCTAAGAACTCACACTGCAAAAAACCAATTTTCGATAATCGTGGTGGGCAGAGCACAGATAACCCATTGTGTAACTTTGTGCTTTAATCTAAACAAACAAACACTATCCGGAACTAAAAAAGTAGCCCGAGAGTTGGCGGTGAGTGGTTTGACTATCTTGCCTTTCCTCTAGCCTATCATTGCCACATTAGGAAATTCAAGCAAACCCTTCTAGCACAGCAGCATATCTAGGGATTTACAACGCTAAAACCAGGGGTTCGATTCTCCTCAATGGACTCAGAAGATAGTCCGATGTGACTTTGCTATAAGAAAACACATACATTCAAAGCAAACCATTTGTTTCTAAGTCTCGTATATGCGTATTTTGAAAGAAATGTTTTTCTTATATAATGTTATTTTAATTTACAAAAGCATATCACTGAACATATAAACCTTTGTGTCGATAAAATTAATCATTCTGATGTGAAACAAATTTCCGTTTCTTACTCGATCTCGCTAGTGTTCCCAGAGTGTGCAACAATGATCCATGGTTCACGTCTCGCTTTCGTAAAACAACGCGCAACTAAATTTGTGACAATCTATGCATTAAAGGGGTAACAATCAAACTCCTTTTTTTACTGAGACACGTATCATACAAGGGTAGGAAATGGATAATATTACTATTATCTTTTCCTATAATTCACTATTCAAAACAAGCAAAATGGTAGAGGTTATAGTAATTTTCATTCTTTGCATAGAGGTTATAATAGTTTTCAGTTTGGACATATAGGTTACCCTAATTTTAAGTCTTTAGAATATTGTCGAATAATCTTAAAAATAAACATTTGTAAAGTATTTTAACGAACTAATATAAGTGCATTTTTTCGTGAGGTTCGTTTTAAAGTGACGGTCATTCCCACTATTTTGTGGTAAGGTGTTATCAAAGAGAGATGACAGTGAGTGGATAATGATAACTAACTGCCAGCTCTTACACTGGTAAATTAGGTTTTAATTTTGGTTTGTTTTGAATTCAAACAAGCAAAGCTACACGAGAGCTATTTGCGTTAACCGTTACATTAAGCAATGTAAAACTAGAGGAAGACAATTAATCATCACCAACACTAACTGTTGGGCTACTATTTTACTCACAAATAATAAGATTGGTCGTCATATTATAACGCCCCACGGTTGATAGGGCGAGGATGTTTGGTATGACGATGATTCAAGCCCGTGACCCCAGATTACGACTTGAGTGCCTAAACCATGTATGCCGGGTTATAAAATTAGGGACGGGTAGCTCAAATGACCCTTGTGTAGCTTTGTGGAAAATTCAAAACAAACAAATAAAACTCTCAGCCATTGAGTCAAAATAATTGGTAAAATTCAATATACTTTTTTATATCTTGTATTTTGGGTAAAATCACATTGATGAGTACAGTGGAATGGGCACCAACTGCATGAAGTAGAAAAAAAGAACATAATTTTAGAATACGATGTCTTCTTCAACAGGCAGTTACTGCCAATTCCAATGTACACATCACAAATATTCTGCCAAAGAATCTTTTAAAGGAGATATAAACATACACCTTAATTAACGAAAATTTTTCATTTAAATGCTTCAGTGTACGCTTTATTTCGGGCTTAATCGTAATTCTAGTGATTATTGGGGAAGAAGTTATGTAGAAATAAATTGCAATGTTTTGTACGCATACAATAAAGTATAAAAAGTAACTTAATATTTTGAGGCTAAAAGTTATTAAAACACCAATAACAATACTTCAACGAAGTTGCATATCACATTACAAGGTATTCGGTTTATTTACGATTTCTCGAAAGAATGTTTCATGACCTGGTATGGAACACAAACACAATGATAGTCCACCAACAAATACACTGGTGTTCAAAACAACTGTAAGGAGTTGTTTTGCTACGTCATTCCCAAAATAACACAAAATAAATACTTTAATAATAAGATACATTAAGGTTTACCAGCCCATTGTAACAACATAAAACATTTTACAATTTGAAGATCTCGTTCTCTGGTAAATAGATAAGTCTCAACGATTTTATAATGTTATAAGAATCTTCCATTTTGTGTGAGGTTAACATCTACCATATATTTTTCCACATTAAGTACTCTGTATGTTTTGAAAATTGTGTAGCATTGAAACGTCCTTTTTATCTAACAGGTACTTTCAGAAACTGTTTCGAAACCTTCAACAAATTTCCTTTCTCACCCTTCAATCACCCTAAGAAATGTATGTACCTACATCAATAGTACCTTGGTGGCCATTAAACCACTGTGGAATGGTAATTCCCAAAATAAAGATAATCCAAAGATAAAAAAATATTTTCGATGAGAGAAGGTCGATAAATTGGACATTGGACAGTCCAACTCCCGTTACAACTGCAAACAGTACATGTATTATTCCTTTCAACAATTGGTTCAGGAATAATGTTTGAAAAGGCTCCAAACTTCTCCAGAACTGCAAAAATCATCATGGTAACAGCACCATACTGAAAAACTTTTGCAACTAGTCACCCATTGGTATGTAAATCAAGCAAATGAAAAAGTGAATTGAGTTTTACGTTTCTGCAATATCAGCGGTCACCATATTTACATAAATTTAACATTCTAAAGTATCAGCAGTTACGTAAATAACATAATAAATTAAAGGAATTTACAATAATATTCAAAATTGAAAAGAAATGTTCCTTATCTATTTTAGAATGGAAGGCAGCATGAGTATACCTTGTGATTCCCATTCTCCAATGTTTTGACTGTAAGAAGTCATTTCACATCTAGAGACGATACAGGAAATTCCTTCTGCAAATATTGCACGATTTATAGCGCTAGGTAGCTGCTCTAGCTCGTCGTGCGCATAAATGGTAAACTCCTACTGATTCCAATACCGATCCTAATATACCTGTAAACATTCTAAAAACAGCAACACTACTGACTGTTGAAAAACAACACTGTCCTAAAGACCAAAATCAAGATGTAATTGTCTAGCGTTATTTTCAAACTTGACATTTTTTAAAATACGCATCGACAGATTTAACAAAACACATGTAAATATAGAACATAAAGCTATAGAATAGTTTTAGTATATTTTTATATCAACGTAATATATGTTTAAAGTGATTTAAACTAATTGGTTCCATTATAACTGAACGGATAACTAGGTTGTATATTAAAAGAACTGATCAACAGATAATTTCAAAATTCCTCACAAAAAAATCTAAACTTTATTGTATATTTTTATAACTACTTCGGTGGATAAGGAAACCAAAGCCAGGGACTGGAGTACTTCGTCTGTACAGGAAGATCAGTTCTGAGTTGATTTATCTCAAAGAACCCGCAGCAGTTAGTATGAAGCAAGTAACCCACACAGTAACTGTAGTAAGTAACAACTGTAAGTAGCCTTGGAGTTTTGTTAAATGCAACATTAAAATCAATTTTCTAATTAATATACATTTGTTATTTTCACTTTTATTATTGATGTAATGGTGCTTACTGAGAATGTTACAAACCATAAAAGTTAACAGTTAGTTTGAGGTAGATATTAACTCTTTGGTTAATTAGTAAAAATAAATTAAACATTAGCTTTGTTATTATTACAAATACGGGATACATAAAAAATAACAAATTTAAAGTTTATTATTTTGACATATAGTGTAATATTTATTATGTATATTAAACACAAATATGTATATCATTACTTGGTAGTACTTGTTTCATAATACATCTTTGTTGAAGATAAAACTTTGTTTTATCTCATTGGTTACCACAGTAATAGTTGGCTCTATTTAATTTCATTTCTGAGGGTTCTTTTCTAATCTTCTAGCATAATATTTCTCGCTAACACTCAATTATTTGGACAATATTTTTTTGCACTAAACTTTTGTGTGTGTTTATTAAAAAGTGAAATGTATTTGAACTGTGAACTGAAGTATTATTCCTATAACGCCTGAAAATCCAACAACCATTTCAAAGATGGATGCCACAATGATAGCGCCTAATATTCAGTGAAAGATATAAGGAGCTGTATTATAAACAACTTACAAGGAAATTATAAATAATAAGACTGTTTTGTGCCCACTAAACTAGGGACGGCTAGCGCAGATAGCCATCGTTTGCTTTGCGCGAAATTGAAAACAAACCAAACAAAACTGGCTGTAATAAATCAGGGACGTTGTCAGCAGATGTGCCACAGGGTTAAAACAAATTTAACAAAATCAAATTTTAGCCTAACACTTTTAGTCACCTAAAATAACTGTATTTCTATATAAACTATTGTCCGTGATGCTCTTATTTAGATATTTGAACGTAAGTTAAGAAATATATCTATCTATTTTTTTAATTGATGTCTGATGATAAAAATCCAAGCAAACCAAATATTTAAAATCAATTTACTTGATGTATAATAAAAATATAGTACGTTATACTATAACAATGTTAAATATAAAAATCACGAAGTAACAAGACAACTACAGTTCATACAAAGGAGCGGTAAAATACTCCTTTTATGAACTACATATTTATGTTGCTTGTCATATCGTAGGTAGTGTGATGGAACTAAAAGTTTATTTGTTTAAGAAATGTACGTAACGCAGGATATACATACACAGGGGTAAGAAAGATGTGTTCAAATGTGATATAGGTTTTCAAAATTATTATGTTTCATGACTTATTGGCACTGTTCAAAAACGAAAAACGTTGATTTGTCTTTATATATGGTTTTAGCTGTTAGAAATTAAGCACATAGAAAGACATTGATCTGTCTGTGCTCTGATCACCACCGTATTCATATTCGGATTCTAGCGTTATAAGTCTATAGACAAGCTGCTGTGCGCGTAAAATTATTGTTTAAAATAAAAGTATATGTTTTAAGTTTTGTAGATTTACACAAAACAGTTAAGATCTAAATATTTAAAAGTGTTATTTGTATTCATTATGTTTTAACTTTTGTTAATGTAACCTGATATAAATGCAGTTTTCACTTAAAACCTTATACATTAAAATGGTACTGTTTTCGTAGGTATGTATATTATAATATTAACTGCTACAACTTAAACACCTTTAATCAGCTCGAGAAGCAAGATAATAATCAGTTATACTTGATATAATATATTACGTTCGGCCTATTATATTTTTTTCTAAGCTGCGTTCTTAATATAGTCCCTTAGGGATTTTTCAAACTAGGTGACTGTATAAGAATATTATTTTAATCCAGTATCCATAGCGAACGATGATTTGATTGAACAAAATGAGTCGTCTTGAACAGATATGACGAAAATAGCTAAGTTGAAATTCTATTTTTATAAAATAGCCACAACCAATAAAACATTTGCAGTATATTCTGTACACTTTTCTTGAATTTTACCTTTTTTCTCATTTGAAACTTAGCGTTTAAATTAAGTTTTCTTACAGACTTTATATGTTAGATAGACAAATCCTGCACTATTTTAAATATTTGCGCGAGCAAACAAACAAATTCGTGTAGATAAAACTTCGTTTAATAAAAATACATTACAAATAAATAAAGTATAGTAATTGTACTTATAATAGTGCACATAATATGTAATACTTGAGAGAGCTCAGTGTATGACACGCTTTTACGAGTTGAAACAAAGAAACTCAGAACAATGAAAAATAAGACCCATACTGAGATAATGTTTTGTAACAAGTATTGTTCATAATAATCACATCTACGCGAGTCTTTATTTCGATAAATGAAAGAATTAATGATATCCTTCAATCTGACGAAGGACAATTATTCAACCAGATACCGTCAGATACACGATCAAATCAAAATATTATTATGTCTTCAATTAAGAATAGATGTTTCAGTCCATAACTCATATTAAAACACAAAGTAAAACGTTTCATATTGAACAATTATTGGTGTGAAATCCAGTAATCGTGAAAAGGAAAAAAACCAAGGATAAAAATAAGTTCTCTAGTATTGGGAAACAGTAGAAGGTATGATGTTTGACTTCTTTATCATAAAAAATAATCACTGAACTTCTCACTAAAGTCTCTAATTTGATGGTAAAGCTATGAAACAGAAAACTAAGATATGGAGAATAGTAGTAAGAATACACGAAGAAAGCGACTTTTGAAAATAAAGTTGGTTTCAAACTCTGTGTGTAAATAAGGACAAGGTTAATGTTCATAAATCATTATTTGTAATAGCAATTACTTTAAATGTATTGTTATAATTTTAAATAATCTTTTAACTTGCTTTAGGCTATTTGAACTTGCAATGTTCAAGGTTTTTTCGATAAGATCCTTGAAAAAATAATGCCAGAATAAGTTCTACAATATAATGGAATCTCCTTAAAGTCACGTTGTAAGTTCCAAGATGTGTACTTCTTGTTGAATAATTTATGACAAGTTGGCAGGATTTATTACTAAAAAACTTTTGTTGTACATTTTGGAAACAAAATAATGTTTATGAGCATATGTAACTCTTTTCTTAGTTATCAAAGTTTGTTTAAAAATTTTATCTCACAAATTGAATATATGTAAGTATTCTATAATATTATAAATGAAAGTGTCTATCTACGAATATGTTTTCTAATATAACTTTTTCTTTCTTTCTTTTTTGTTTTTTACATATAAAGCATACATTAACTAATAACTACCGTTACAATGAGGAAAATATGAACATGCGTGTCATTTCGTTTCGGTACGAATAAAACATACATTGGCTAAAAGCTAATTTAGTTATTTTTTTACATTAATTTCTAAAAGAATAGTTAAACTGTCAGAAAAATTAAAACAAACATTACCCTGGAAGTTATTATAGTTGATGATATCCGTTATAGCAAAGATATATAAACTAATTGTATGAAAAACAATACCATTTCTGAAAATATTTTTGCAATATTTTAATCTTATGTCATATTTTTACTACTCCATACACTTTTGATTTTGTAATTTTTATCAGTTTTTGCTTCCTACGCATAAAATTTTCATTAAATAAAGTAACAACATCTAACTGATGTGTTTGCGATATGTTAATATAAGATTGTTTCTTACCTTTCGTTCATCGACTGTTGTTTGAAATTCCTTTTCTGCACTGTTTGTTTCGTCCTAAGTTTAAATATATATACATTTCAATACGTAGAACAAAGTTAGAAAATTTTCATTGTCTTCTGCTAAACCTCGTATCCACTTGTGTTTTTGTGCTTTTAAATATATATACACGTAAACATTCCAACATTCAAAGCAAATGTTCTTCAAATGTTATGGTTTTTAAAATGCATAATAGCATTCAACAAATATCTATTGTCCCGATATAAATGCTCTCACTGCTACTCAGATGCTACTCTATGTTTAGTATGTATTCCATTTCTTTAATTAAAATGTTTCATTAAATTAAAATTAAAAGTTTACAGCACAGGTACATTGCAGGCTTATATTTGTAACGAAGTGTTTTTTAACATTTATTTTAGAGGCATATTATTCAGTACAAGTGCTTTGGTTTTCAGCCCTTTAAGCCCATATCTATACAAACTTTAAATTTATAAGTTCATATTTAAATATTAAAATAGGCTTAATATAATACTTGCATTTTTCTGAATTTGTTCATTGTTTTATCTTTTAATACTCTGTGAAAACTTTTTAATTGTGTTTCACTTATAAATATATATAAACAATGCGAATCGTATTGTATTTTATCAAACGCCTCGCCCAGGACCTGAAAACACCAAAGTAAACATTTAATACCTTCAGATAAATCAAAGTGGTGAGTCTGCTACGAAATCATTTGTGACATCTTGAATACAGATCTGATCACAAATATGATAAAAAACTTTCAAGTGAAACGAGTTTTCGTATGTTCTGGTGGCTCGTAGATATCTCAAAAAATTTAATCAAAAGTAGTCTTAAAATGTTCTTTGAAATCTATTTCTGACACGAATAAATCCATTAATTTTACATTTGAAAACAACTAAATCACCAGTAACAACAAACAAACAAATTCTTTGCAGTCTTGCTTCTAATATTTAGATGTACTACGATGTATTCATTGATTTAAGCCTTTTTCTCAGGTTCTTTAATTGACGTTCTTTCCAGAACTACCTGCCCGGCATGGCCAGGTGGTTAAGGCACTCGGCTCGTAATCTGATTAATCTGTCACACCAAATATGCTCGCCCTCACAGCTGTGTGGGCGGTTATGTGACGGTCAATCCTATTATTCATTCATAAAAGATTAAACCAAGAGCTGGTTTGGGTGGTGTGATTAGTTGCCTTCTCTCTAGTCTTACACTACTAAATTAGGAACGGCTAACGCAGATAGCCCTTATGTAGCTTTGTGGGAAATTCAAAACCAAACCTGATTTACAGAACTACCTTGTATTTTTTGCTCATTTTTGATATAATCGACATTTAGGCGTAGTTTTCAGTTTTATTACTGATATAATATTAAGCGAGATTTGAAAGTATCAAATTTGAAAGTAATTATATCAAGGATGCAATATGTATAAATAATTCTTGAATGTGTTTACCTCTATTTTGATGTTTAATTAATGCTTAAAAACTCTTTTTTCTTAACAAAATTCACGTGAAATTGAAACTTCAGAGATGTATAGTTAAGTTAACAACAATACTGGCAGTCTCTAGTATTTACATACACACACAGTACGTTGTTTATTCTAACACTCGAGAATATTTTGACGACTTAAAGAAGAGGCGGAAATTAGAAATACACATTTAACAATACAAGTTACATACATATTTAAATATATGTTTAGCTAAAGCAACCATCGACAATAAAGTAAATATATAAGAATTAATCAGTGAAAAAAAAATACAATCTTCAATCATCACCAAGACATAAATATGTTTTTGAGGGAAACAAAATTTAAATTTTATGAGATATAGTTTTGTCACAACTGTTGATATTCAATTTTTTTACTTCTTGTTTTCTCCTTACTGCTCAAAAAACGCACACAGTTTGAGAAAAACACGCAGTACAATCAGTTCCGTCAACAATTGCGTTAAGTTTCGTAGCACCATTTGTAAACTGTTCCATTGCTGTTGTTAACATATCCCATCAGTAGCTGTACCTTTTACTTTTAAAATTATTGATAAAATATTTCTTCATCTTGAAGAAGGACAATACAGCTTTCGAACTTAAGGTAAGTTTAATTTATTTATACCAAAACACATTTCTATTAAACCATTACACTATGAATGTTATACAACGTTTTAAGTGCGTCAACGAACGAGTCTGCTCTATAAAGTTTTATTCGATCTGTATTCCTAGATGAACAAATAAGATCGTTACAAATAATTTAAATGTTTATATCCAACTTTTCGTAATTTGAAAAAGATTAGCACTGTCGTTATGGGTCTCAAATCAAGATTTTTGGCGTTTATGTGTAAGCCACTAGGTGGCTATATAATAAGATGTTTACTCGGGAAAAAACATCGAACAAACTCCAACACTCGTGACTAAATTGAGAAGGCACAAGCAAAATATCAAAAAAATTATTGTTAGTCAGATCAATTGACACAAATACTTGGAAATAAAATACATGTCAGTATTGAATGACGGTTCTACTGTATCCTGTATTAATGGCCCAGAATAAGAATAAAGTATTTACTGGTAGAATACAAATGTTAACATCACAAGAATAATATAAAATAAAACGATAAGCTATAACTGATTTCTTCTTTAATTTGACATAATATAATTTAGAAACATTTGTTTTATAAAAGTTTGTACAATGGAATTCTCGGTGTTCTAGTTGCTGTTTCGTACTGTTTAATATATTGTTGTGTATTAGTAGTTCTTCACTAACAATAATTTTGCTTCTTATATTTTTTTCATTAAACATATATATTTTGAAAACATCAACAAAAGTATGGTTATAAAATCTTTTCGAATCCTCCTCACCTTTGTTTCACATAATATTGTTTGTTTGTTTGTTTGTTTTTTTAATTTTGCACAAAGCTACTCGAGGGCTATCTGTGCTAGCCGTCCCTAATTTAGAAGTGTAAGAAGGCAACTAGTTATCACCACTTACCGCCAACTCTTGGGCTACTCTTTTACCAACGAATAGTGGGATTGACCGTAACATCATAAAGCCACCACGGCTGAAAGGGCAAGCATGTTTGGCGCGACGGGGATGCGAACCAAACACCCTCAGATTACGAGTCGCACGCTTGGCCAAGCCGGGCCTTACATAGTATTCATTTTATGTTAAAATAAAGTGGAACTTAAAAGTCCCAGAGACTCAACGCCAAGTCTGATAATTTACAGAGATAAAAATCAGGTTTCAATATGTTTAGTAGACACAGTGTTGATAGTTCATTGTATAACGTTGTACATAACAATCAATAAAATTAAAAGTTTAAATAACCTCTTTCATATAAAGAAACTAATTTTCTTTCATATTTCTAATTTTCATGTATTATATCATGGTTTTATTGACCCCAGATATAGAATCGAAGAAAGTCTCTTTCTTTCTTTTTAGTTTTAAACTCTTAAGTTACTATGCAGCATTTGGTGTGAACTTCCACAGCAAGAAATAAAAATAATTTTATCTTAAAACAGATCAATTCCGAGGATGCTCCAAAATTACATCTAATTTTTAAAATACACCTTGAACTTTTCTTGAATGTTTTCTGATATTAAAACAAAAAGAAAGAAAATAACAAACTACCAAACAAATGCCCTAGAGTAACATATGATCATATGATGTTCAAGAAGTTTTGCTAACAATGGAAAGAAACCCTTAAGTCCAATAGATTTTGAACGGTGGACCTTTCTTCTTCAATTTGCCAATGAAGAAAGAAGGTTCACCATTCGAAAACGCTGCTGAAAATAATAATTCCAACGCTATGCCAAATAAAAGTATGAAAATTCGCAAAGTTAACTGTTCTGTGCTATTTTTAAAATAAATATAAACTATTAGTGTACACAATACCTTTCAGTTTTTTCATAATTTACAAAAGGGTATTTAGTTTCTCGGAAAATTAAATCACTCGAACGAAATGCGACAAAACAGATGAAGTAGCTGACATGTTTATTTTATAAACTAATCATGTTTACTCCTAGAAAACCTTAATTTGAACTCTGCGTCTAATTAATATTACGATTCTTTTGTAGAAACTCTTTAGAAAGCTGCGTGAGTTGGCAACGTAATACCTAAGTTAAAAAATTGACAATAATAGAGGGAATAAACATTCATGAATAAACTACATGTTTGAGATAGTTAATGCGAAAACATAATACCATATGCAAGACAAAGAAAGAAACAACATAAACGCATGATCTCAGCAAATAAATTCATCGCTTAGCAGTAGTTGTACTTAGAATTTATTTCTTTTACAAAATGGCACAACCGGTTAAGGCACTCGACTCGTGATCTGAGGGTCGGAGGTTAGACTCTCCGTCACGCAAAACATACTTATCCTTTCAGCCGTAGGGGCGTTATAATGTGACGGTCATTCCCACATTGTGTTGGTAAAAGAGTAACTTAAGAAATATACCAAGATAAACAATTTTAAATGTAATTCACTCAATAATCTAAGCTTTTGGAAACATAAAATATTTTAGATAATTTACTTTCAGTGGAGGACTATATCGTTGATAGAAGATTTCGCGTTTGAGACATTTTCAGGCTTCAACTATCTTTGCCGTATTAATAGAAATTATAAAAAAAAAAGTTTCAAACTTGTTATTTCTGAAAGTAAGTGTTTTATGTATGAAAATAAATATTATGTTAATGTTAATAAGGTAAAGGAAGGAGAATTCACAAAGTGCAATCATTATTTAATACATCAAAAGTTCTACAAGAAATAAAACAGCAAATAGTCAATACTTAATGATATACTCGATTATTAATCACTAGATGTCGCTGCAATTTATTGTTTGTTTGTTTTTGAATTTCGCACAAAGTTACTCGAGGGCTATCTGTGCTAGCCCTAATTTAGCAGTGTAAGACTAGAGGGAAGGTAGCTAGTCATCACCACCCACCGCCAACTCTTGGGCAACTCTTTTACCAACGAATAGTGTGATTGACCGTACATTATAACGCCCCCACAGCCGAAAGGGCGAGCATGTTTGGCGCGACGGGGATGCGAACCCGCGACCCTCAGATTACGCACTTGGCCATACCGGGCCATGTAATTTATTTTACAAGTTTTTTGTATTTCTAAAAAATTACTATCTCTGCTAGCCATCACTACTTTTTAACTAACATATAAGCAGAGAGTAGAACTCACGACCAACTCTTGAGGTATTTTCCATTACTAAAATGGTACGCTTTGATAATCGCTGTCCTGTGATACCCAAGATCCCACAGTGTGGAATGCGTTTTTGTAACTACTAAATATATACCTTGAATAACTTAATTCAGAGAATGACAATGTGGTAAGCAGAAAAAAAAAAGTGTTCAAAATCCTACTTTTAAAGGCAATATTAAATTTTAAATCTACAATTTTAAAAGAAACAATTTTTTCTGTAATGTTTCTTACTTTGTCTATTAGAGATTTCGAATTGAGCGCGTGTAAAGGGAATATTTTGAGTTATGCATTATCATTTATCTCGAATGAGTATCTGATTTATTATTTTAAGTATTACAATTTCATATATACAGTTGTTGTTGGTCCCTTTGTGCTCTGCCCACCACAAGTATAGAAACCCGGTTTTTAGTGTTGTAAGTCCGCAGACATGCCGCTGAACCACTGGGGAGCATACATGTAGAACCCGTGTCAATTTGTAATTAAATTTTAAGTATTAATTAAATGTAGATATATGTCAAATTTATGATATATTACAGGAAGAGTAACCGACACATATTTCTTTCTCAACACATACATACTTCAATATACAAACAATAACACAATTCATAATATCAGTTATTACAAATATTAATTAGAAATAATAATTTATACATAATATTTTTACCAAGTTACAAAGAATAAAAAATCTTCTCTCTAGTCTGAAACTACCTATTTTATCGATGGTTTACGATGAACAAATTAATTTCGAGTTATATCAGTACACTTGATTTAACGGGTAGAAGCTAGCTCTCTGTTCTTGCCTGCTTTCACGTGATTTATTAACAGTTGATGTTATACAATGTTCTCGTAAAATACTAACGTCCAAAGTTAATTCACTAAAGTTAGACTGTTTGCGACGTCCGAATTTTATAAATGTTCATGCTCAAATATCTGCAGAGTTCTAAATGATAAGCGTTTATCACACTCATACCTTTTGAGGTTCATAGTACACTAGCTTTATTAAACCAACAATTTCCAACTGTTTTTAACGTGTGGATTTGTAAACTACGGGAGATATTCTCAAAGGCACATTTGCCAACGATACTGGTACACAGTACATCGATGATTCTTACACTCGAGAATCTTTTACAGATTTAGAGAAAAGGCGGACATTTCGAAATACACATTTTATAATATAATTTACAACATTTTCAGGTGTATGTTTAACTAAAGAAAATGTAAATTTGAAAATAAATATATAACAGTAAATACTAAAAAATACAATTTTTAATGCTCATTAAAAACTAAATCTATTTTAAGTTTAAAAATTTCCATTCTGAGAGAAAGAGTTTCGTCACATCTGATGATATTACGTATCTTCATCTACTACTATTTGCATAATTTGATTATGTTATTTTTTTTTTGTTCGTTGATAAAAGAGTTGCCCAAGAGTTGCCCAAGAGTTGGCGGTAGACGGTGATGACGAACTGCCTTTCTCTTGTGTTACACTAATAAATTAGAGATGGCTGGCACAGATCACTCTCGCGCAACTTTGCGCGAAATTCAAAACATATTTGAAAGTATAATAATTATATCAAGACTAATATTTTGGTAAATAATCTTTGAGGATTATTACCCTCTATTTCAATGTTTAATTAATGCTAAACAACCCATATTACTTAACAAGATTCACGTGACGTTAAATGTTCAGAGAAGATTATTTAAGTTGGCAACAAAACTGGCAGTCACTGGTATTTACAGTACATTGTTTATTCTTACAGTCGAGAATCTTTTAAAGACTTAGAGAGAAAGTTAAAATTCCCATCACACATTTAACAATACAAGTAAAATACATTTTTAAATCTATGTTCAACTGAAATAAACATCGATATTAAAATAAATATATAAAAATAAATCAATAAAAATACAATATCTAATTATCACCACAACGTACAATTGTTTCCAAAAGTTAAACAAAATTTAAATTTTGTGAGTTTTGTTACATCTTATGATGATACGTTTTTTAGCTCCTCCTACCTCGTAGCGATTCACGAACGTAGTGATAGAAACATACACATTACACCTGGTTCAGTGAAGAACAGCGCGAAGATTGGTTAAAACTTTTGTACACAGTTCGACAGCTGTTGTCAACGTATCCTGTCAGTATCTATATTTATTACTTCTGAAATCGTATTGAAAATATTTCCTAAGCGTGGAACAGGACAATCTGGCTTTTGAATTGAAGGTATGTCGATAAAGTTTTATATATTTATACAAAAACACATTTATTTTGAATATTAATCCATAACACTATGTGTGTTATACAACGTTGCAAGGCTGTTAAAAAACGAGACTTACGTATATATGTAAGAACGGCTCGTTTGGGTTGAGAAAATTATTTTGTGGAGGAGCAAACAACGTTTCGACCTGATACATTCAAATATCTAAGCATGCCCTCTACATTTCGGCACTCGGTTACACAACCCCTTTCAAACGTGTGGTCAGCTTCCGGTCAGTTATCTCTTCCTTTCTTTGTGAACCTGACGATGACCGGTGAAGGTCGAAACGTTGTTCGCTCCTGTACGTAAAAAAATTTTCCTCAACCCAAACGAGCCGTTTTTACATATATATTTTTCTCTACAAGTGGGTTTTATCAACATTACTAAGACTTACGTATATAATTTTATTCGGTGTATATTCGTGGCATGAAACAATAATATGTTATAGATAATTTGAATGTTTATTTCTAACTTTGTTTTCGTAATTTAAAATGAATAGCATTTTACGAACATCACGTGAATCTTGTTAAGTATTATTGGATGTTTAATTTTAATTGAAAATTGAAATATACGAAAAAAAATCTTCAAGGATTATTTACACAAATGTTACCCTTGATATAATTATTACACTTTCAAATCTCGCTTAAAATTAGAACCACTTTGACTCGTTAGGCCCAATTTGTTATTTAACGTACTTTATAACTAAAAGAAAATATATTATTTTAATTTATAGTGAAGAGTGTGATCAACGAAACTGATCATAATTTTGTGGGTATTGAGGTTATACGGGGGGTCATACGTTATACCCTCTTTCTCTCTCTTTACATACATACATATATAAATATTTATGGATATATTAAAACTTTGAGAAATATATTAATCGAAGTGTTTCGGTAAAAAAAAAAACCATCTTTCATCTTTCGAAAAATTATTATCGAGAAGAGTTAGTACGCCATTTTTCCACAATGACTATGAAAATTTAAGGGAAGATTAGTACAATTTTTGCTATGTTGAAGTATAATGTGTAAAACTATAGTATTATTATAATTACAATAACGGATTTTATACCGTTCTATATATTAAACAGACAACCTAATTAATCAAAACATAATATTTTATAAGCGGTGTTATAATGTTCATTTTCCAAGGAAACTACAGTTCAAAGACATTCCATGAGATGTTAATTTTGGACAAAGCTTTAATGGTATCTGTAATTCTATCGATTAACGCGTTTCATACGTTATAAAAGCGTATCGTGTAGTAGTTTAATGTCAGTGACTTGTTACATTTAAATAAATAAAACTTTCTAATATTACCTTAAGATCGAAAAATGGATTATCTTGCCCACAGTGACAAAAGGTTTTATAAGCCACTCCAAGATGTAACAGGTAGAGATCGGGAAGGAATATACTGATCATAACAAATAATCCTACCTCTCTTAGTACACCTGTTGAATGAACCGCACATAAGATAGTTTCATTTTGTGTGTTCTTGAGTTGTAACAAGACGGAGGAAGAAGAAGAGTGTAATATTAACGGATGTGACGAAGCTATTAATATAACCGGATGAGACGAAGCTATTAATATAATTCAATGAGACGAAACTATTAATTTCAGGATGAAATGCTATTCTACATAAAAAAAAAAAACAGTTATTTTCTAAGCCTGTAATTCTGTGTAAAATGCCTAAGATAACTGAAGTATATTTGAGGTAAAAACAGTGCGTGTGTGTTTTCTTATAACAAAGACACTTAGGGCTATCTATTTCAGTTCACCAAGAGGTAGGTAACAACAGGAACTCACTGCTGAAAAAAAAAATCAATTTGAAGAAGACAAGAATGTGTACCTTGTACATAACAGTTACTTGGCTTGTTTATTATTAAGCTAAGGAAAATGTTGAAAGTTTAAAGCTTTTACATCCTTTATTTTAGAGAAAACATCTTTATCAAAGATAATCACTGCAAAAAAATACTGACACTCTTCAACAGAAATAAAATGAATTTTATATGATTTAGATTCTTGTATATAACGTGCTTACACAATTCTCTTCCTTTTACTGTAGTAGCTTTCTGAAAATGTCGTATAACGTTTAAATACAGATAACTGACTTTTCTTTTTTATTTCTACTTATCATATACCATTTAAGTCATCGTTTATTGTTTTCCAGTGGCAAAGCGGTATGTCTGCGGACTCACGGTGTTCGAAATCGGGTTTCGACACTCAGTGGTGGCAGAGCACCGATAGCCTATTGTGTAGCTTAATTTAAACAAAACAGTGTTTAGTTATTTGTAAAAGCAAACGTGACGATTTCTTATAGTAAATAGACCAAGATTTATAAATTATCTGTGTGAAGCAGGTCTTTGTTCTTTTAACATAACAACCACAACAAGTACGGGAGCAGTGAACTGGTTAAACTTATACCTGTACACAAAAAACTGGGCAAATGAATGAGAAGCGACAGAAGATGGTACAATAACGTTTTACTGTATGTGTTTATTGCCATATATTACGACTGCATGTGTAGGTATAGAAGCGTACGTACGTTGCTCGGAAAACAACCATACATGTTCAGTACAAACTTGTTCATTCTTAAAATTCTAATTATAACAAGAGTCAATCACAAATTGGTCATATAAAATGACAAATAAATATTTGACCTTTGATACATCAGATAAACAAAAACCAATTGATAATAATTAAGTGGATGAGGAATCTGACAATATTTTTAACGACAGGTTGAATTACCTACTGTGCCCTTTGTGAAAGTCTACAGTTAAAACGTCTGATTTAAAAACTTTTAAAAGTATTTTTAAGGAGACTACGCTCCACAGCCTTTTTCCTCCTTTTAAAAACGTGATAAACGTACACAAATTGGCCAATAAGAAGCAAATTCACTTGGAGTATTTTTAAAATCATTCATTCTCTAAGCAATCTGTTTCTAGACACAGAAAGTCACTACTGATAAGTGGGGAAGTGTAGAAGTCGAACAGAGAAACTTCGCAGAAATGGTAAAATGGTTGTGTCAGTTCTCGTTCAAAGTAGCCTATTTTACAGTAGAGAAGTGGTCAGTATTACTACTGTTTGGATTTGGTACAGATAACGCAATTATTTTAATAATGATTTAAATTTCTGTTTCTACGGAGAACTATATTTTACGTCAAGAAATAAGAATCATTCTAAAACTATTTTAATTATTTATTACGCCTCTAATTCATGCTTTAGTCCTTATCCTAATTGAACCAGAAGTTAAAATGTGTGTGTCAGGAAATATATTGTAACGTAAGTGGCAGCAATATCTTAATTCTTAACATTGCAGCTGGATATTTTATTTTGTTTATTATAAGAAACACGTCAATGTACTCAAACTTTTATTTACAGTGT
Source organism: Tachypleus tridentatus (assembly GCF_004210375.1). Classification (NCBI taxonomy): domain Eukaryota; kingdom Metazoa; phylum Arthropoda; class Merostomata; order Xiphosura; family Limulidae; genus Tachypleus; species Tachypleus tridentatus. Next base: position 21,592,676 of record NC_134827.1, read on the forward strand.
TTGACTTATGGAATTTTGTTGTGGTGTGAGTTTCTACAACAGCTACTGCAGTAAAGATATAAGGTTATTCAACAGAAATTTTTATTTTTCAAGATGTGGAACGTTTAACAAGAATTTGGTTTACTTATTGACTAACAAGTTAGCATGCTAAATTTGGTCTAAATCAGTCAACTAGTTTTGGAAGAGATAACGTCTACATAAACCGAAAGCTTTCACCTCAATATTAGATATACACTGTACCGGTATAGTTTAACTTGTACAGTGCACATGCGATAAAAACGCCTGTATCTTTATTTTTATGCTTAGTCATAGATTGTTTCACTCGCCATAGCTAGATAATATAAAGAAGAAAATAAAAAATCAGCTTTTCTTGTTACAATCTGACAGTCTGGCAACACATGTAACTAAACAGGAATTAATACTGGTATCATATGGAGGCGAAAGGAAACTTTCATAAGTTGTATCTGCAAACTTGTTACGAAATTGGTATGGATTATTCACACCGCTTGAAGCTGAATTTCGATACCCGTGGTGAGCAGAACACAGACAGTCGTTATGTAGCTTTGTGCTTAATTACAAACAAACAAAGAATCAGGTTACAGCTAGCCGGACGAAGCAAATTAGAAAATGAGGTTTCTGAAAATACATTAATGGATAAAAATATACTTAATATCACAGAATATGCTTGATTATGAAGGGGGAAATCTGTATGGTTCGTATTAAAGGATTTGAAATTGTGAAATAAATTACGGCTGATATGGTGAGCATGTTTGGTGCGACCGGGATTTGTACCCGCGACCTTCGGATTATGAGTCGACTGCCTTAACCACCTGGCGATGCCGAGCCTACATGTTTGTAAAATATGTAAAAAAAACTCTTAACATAGAATTATCCTGTACATAAACACGCAAACACAAACAATACACAGCTAATATCAGTTGGTTTCGAGACAAGTCACGAAGTCTCTTTCCACCTGTTCTGTTTAGTTGAATGTTTCATAAAAGCAGTCATCGATGAAATTTTAGAATTTGAAAAGTCCATGTAATGAGTAGCTGTGATAAAATTTGAATTAGGAAGAGCAAATAGCACGATGTGGCTTTGCTATAAGAAAAACAAACAACCACTCCTTTTCACAACTTTTCTACACGAAGAAGCTTTATTTTCGGGATTGTCATCTGTTACAAGATGCTGCATCTTTCTTACAACAGCAAGGGTACGACTCGTTTCAGATCTTTCTGAAGATGTCCTTCGAGCCGCAAGTTTATTTATATTCTCTAGTTTATTAATAACATGTAGAGAAAGGACAGTATCCCTTCAAACTTGCTTTTCTTTTCACTATAATTAGTTATTTTACACCTTCATTACCAAAAACAACACCAGTCACCAGCTTTTCATTCAGACCTCAAAATGGTCTCCAGTAGCACAGTGGTATGTCTGCAAAGTTAAACGCTTGAATCCAGGATTCGATAGCCGTTGTGGGAAAAAAAACAGAGAGTCCTCATGCATTTTTGTGCAAAATTCAAATGAGACAAACCAAAAGCATATTACTTTTGTAACAATATCATATGAATTGAACTAATATTTCATTGAAATATTGAATTTGTATCACTATTTACGTAAGAAGTCATCATTCGACAACGAACATAGGTTAAAGAAAAACTTTCCCACATTGTTTGGAACATTACACCTATTTATGAAATATATGGATGTGTTGAATATTGCGTATAAAATTCTGTGATTTATGAAAAGTAAGACAAACCCATGAAATTAACTAAACTATTGAAATAGAGTAATTTATAACAGTGTATGACGAGTGAAAGTGTAAAATAACGAGTTCAATTTGTTCCTTGTGGTTAAAGTAATCTAAGGATATCACAGTTTTATGACATTTGAAGTGCTCCCCATTTCTAAGTCAATTAAATTTAGATGAACAGTGTAGAATCTTATTTTGCATCAAATGTTAACTACCTTAGGGTCCCTCAACTTGAGAAAAAAAGTATTGTTGATGTCATGTCGTCTCGAGACGAGTCAGAGTCTTTGATTCAGAGCTATGATGTGACCAAGTAAGGATATGCCATAGACTTTCCAAACATCGTAAGTTCTTATCGTGATAAAGATTTAGGTTTATGGTGTGTATGTAGATTTTATTAAACAAAACTAAACTATTTTTGTACAAGCATTCGAAGAATATGAGACACTAACGCTATAACGTAACTTATTTATTCTTCGTTACTGCTCAGTAAACAAAATAACTAAAGTAACGTAATTTCCAAGTTGCAGAATTGTTAATATCATAAAGAGAAGAAGCAAAGATCTCTTCTATTACGTCGGCCGAGCAGAATACATGTATCATACCACAACTGCATAGCGTTGTATAAAAACATACTTTGAAACAAACGATATGTGTACCTTGCCCGTCAGAGTTAAGTGTACATAAGTGTAATTGTGGTTTAAATTCATATTTCATTAATTTCTGAAGTCGGATTTCAATTTAATTTAAAAATTTTTAATACACTTGTATGATACGTGAAGGGAATGATGATCCAGTGGTTGAATGTTTCATGCAACTTCCTGATATGTTAAGTTCTATGAAGAAGTGTTAGAACAAAACTAAAAATTAGATTTCAGGTTCCTTTCAAAGACAAATTGAAGGTAAATCACAGAATCTTATTAATTTTTATATTTAGAACAACAGATAATAAGTGGAAGTGCTTGAGTTTAAGAAACAGTTAATATTTTGTGGGTCCCCTTTTTGCTTTCCTAACTGCAGACATTGAACTAAATGTTACTGTTACATTCCCATAAACTTAATTTGGAAGTAATTTTTGATTTGTCAAGTTTTGATATATGAAATTCAAATCTGCTCTGTGGGGGCCATTGCATCATTTAAATGACTCCAGTAGCTTCTTTCTTTGCTAAGAAATTTCTGAATAGCTACATGGGAGTTATCTACACTCGCCGTTCCTAACTTAGTGGTATATTTGTAAAAGAACACCAACTAGTCTTCACCACTCACCGCCAACTCTTGGGCTACTGTTTTACCAACGAATAGTAGAATTGACTGCACATTATAACGTTTCCACAGATGAAAAGGCAAGCATGTTTATTGTGACGGGGATTCGAAACCGCGATTTTGAGATAACAAGTCGAGCGCCCAAGCAGCCTGGTCATGCCGATTGTTTGTATGTTTTTGAATTTCACGCAATGCTATACGAGGGCTAGCTAAGCTAGCCGTCCCTAATTTAGCAGTGGAAGACTAGAGGTAAGGCAGCTAGTCATCACCAACCACCGCCAACTCTTGTGCTACTTTATACGAATGAATAGTGGGATTCACCGTCACATTATAGCTCCCCAACGGGTAAACGCGCGAGCATGTTCGGTGTGATGGGGATTCGAATCCGCCACACTCACATTAAGAGTCGAGCACCTTAACCACCTGGCCATACCGAACCTAGAAAACACAAATAAAATATGAGAAAAAATTAAGCAAACATTACTCTGTACGGATATCCCTTAAAATATACGTTCATGATGGCTGTTGTAAGTGAGGTATCTCAACAAATTGTCTGAGAGACGAAAGCATTTCTAAAGAAATATTTGTACATTTTATTCGTATCATATAATTCAATATTTTATACTTCTATAATTTGTATGAGTTTTAATTTGTACGCGAGGGGTATTTGTAAACTAAAAACAAGTTTATATGTCGCTTTTCACTTTTGGTTCATAAATTTTTCTGGATTTTCTTTTACTCTTTTGTTTGGTTTGTTCTATATATGAATATATATACATAAGCAAGTTTATATAAAATTTGTGATTATATTAAAATTATAATTTGTAACAGAAGTATATCCCACACTTGTATTTATAAGGCAGGGTTCTATGCAATTCTTTTGGAGACATGATATTCAATACCTAAGATTATTTGGCATCTTGCTCTTCACTTTTGTAAACCGATGTCTCAGTAAACCTTAGATTTATTAGTTAATCTCTCAGTATCAAAATAACCCTGATCACGTAATTCTATTTTATCAGTTTGTTCATTGTATCAATATTCAATGCTTTATGAAAACCTTTAACTTTTAATTTACCAGAAAAAGTAAGAAGTTTTGTTTGTTTGTTTTTTTGGAATTTCGCACAAAGCTACTCGAGCTAGGCTATTTCAATGTAAGGTTAGAGGGAGGCAGCTAGTCATCACCACCCACCGCCAACTGTTGGGCTACTTTTTTACCAACGAATAGTGGGATTAATTCACAGCTGGGAGGGCAGCATGTTAGAACCCGCGACCCTCGGATTACAAGTCGCCTTACGCTTAGCAGGCCTAAGTAAGAAGTATCATTTGCACTACTATATAATAGTGTGTTGTCTGTAAATCAGTAAGTACACTCTAAAATGACACCAACTAAACGACACTTAAATTTGCAGTGTGCAACTGTCGTGAGGACAATAAATATGCACATGCCATTAATCACGAGAATAATTATCACAAAATGTAAGTTACCATACAGCGTGTCATATGAACTTCAAAAACAAGAAATAAAAATAATTTTCTCTTGAAACAGACCAATTCAGTTGACCCTGCAAAAGTATATCTAATTTAAAAAATATGCCTTAAACTTTTGTTGAAGGCTTTATGGTATTAAAACAAAGAAAAAGCAAATAACCAATCAACAAACAAATGCTCTAGAGTAACATATAGTAGAGGACATGTAGTATACTTAAAATGTTCTCAGCTGTATTAAAAGACTGTTAAGTTAGTAATATCGACACTATGCTAACAAAAAGTATCTGGATTCGCAAAGTTAACTGATACGTGTTGTTTTTAATATATCTAGAAAATATTCGTAGATATAATAATTTTCACTTTTCTAATAATTTACATTCGCTGGTCTTTAAATGAGACATCCATAGTCGTATTTTGTTTGTTCGAAAATATAACTTACTCGAACGAAATGAGACAATACAGATGAGGTAGTTAACGTATTTTTTATGAACTAATCATGTTTACTGCCACAAAACTTTTAACTCGAACTCTGTGTCCAATTATTTAATATCACAATTAATTTGTAGAAACTCTTCAGAAAGCTACGTGAGATAGCAACGCAGTCCGTAGGAAAATAAATTAACAATATTAGAGGGAATAAAAATTCATATATAAACTGCATGTATGAGATATCTACTTAATGTTATGACATCAAACCTTATGTTAGACAAAGAAGAAAACAACAAAAACGTTTGATCTCAACAAATAAATTTCTCGCAACGTAGAAGTTGTACTTAGAAATTTATTTTTCTTTCAAAAGATGACAAACCTCATGTTTGATATTGCGTGACTGAAATATAAAGACGCAATTAACTTATTAACATTTATTTTTACTTTATATGTGATGTATGATCTCGACGTCTATTCAATAGAGTTGCAATTTGTTGTTTTTTTGCGAAATACTTTTGAGAAAAGCATTTTCAGTGAAGTTCTAAAAAAGTTGTTTCTAAAAGCATTTACTAACTATCGCCCAGCAATTTTCAACAAAATATCTGTGGTATAAATATCTCTTGACGGTTGGTATGGGTATTAACTTTTATACTAATAAAGCAGATAACAACGTTTCAACCTTCATAGGTCATCTTCAGGTTAACTGTCTTTGGTAATGCATAAAGGTAATTCAGAATACAGTTTATTCAGATATAAATAACGTTATGGATCAAATATATCAATGGCGTTTGAAATTAATAAATCCATTCGTTATCATAGTGTATTTATAAAACACTTTGATTTCTTTCTTTACATGTTAAAGGCTCTGGGGCAAATGAAGAATCTTGACTATTGTTTTCAGTTATTTTTTGGAGAATGTGCTGTCATTACTTGTAACAATTGCTCGAGTGCTTAGTTTTATTGTATTTTAATTGGCAAGTAAAGTAGTATTGGAAAATGATATTTTCTCTAAAATTGTTCCTTACAAATAATTTCTACATACACGCATAAAACATTTACAATTGCGTAGTTTTCATTGTGTTTTAATTTCCCAATAAAATAGTTTTACGACGAAGATATTTAGTTAGTCCAATATAACAATCTTCTATCACTATTTCTAAATATTTCAATTTTGTTTTACTACATTTTAAACGTTTTAGAACGGAACATACTTAAAACAGAATCTTAAATACTTTGTTAAACCTCTCTTGCTTGCTTGTGAACAGAAAAAAAAAACAAACAACAAAAATACATCATTGAAGTGTTTTGAGATGAATAAATGTTTGATAAAAAAGAACATTTTCTGTATTATCTAATTTCCGGAAAGTATATAACCCTAATGTATGTTGAAATATATCTGAAATTCATCAGTTTTTTTTAAATCATAGTCATTTGTTTAAAAGAGTCCTTTCACCTAAATGTGATATTTTAGTATTGTGACAATAGTGTTGGCCATTTACTTTTAAACGGTAAAATAAAATTACATGATTTATTTCAGAAGAATTATTGCACTATAAAACATATGAATTATTAGAAAATCTTGCAGGCATAGTTGTGAGTTCAGTTTGGTTATGATGTTTTATGACTAACACTTTGATATTTATGTTTGTAAATAATATACTTATTAATATAGAAACAATAAGTTTTGAAACATTTTATAATTTTTGTTAATAAGGTCAAGTTTGTAGATGCCTGAATGTCTTAAACACGAAATATTATTGAACGACATAATCCTTAATTGAACTAAAAAATATTTTATTTTTGCAAAAGTTTAATTTATTGAATGAATTATACTTAAATTTGTTTATTTCACTATTTTTCATCTAATTAGTTCTTACATCAGAGTTTTATTATTGCTGCCTGATATCACTAAAAGGAAGCACTTTAGATGTTGGTACTAAATACCCATATATTAACGGCCGTAGTCATGTAGTTATTCACATGAACCACTTCAACCTTCTTTATTGCTTTAAATGATCTCCAATTTTCACTTTAAATGACATTAAAAATAAGTGCAAATGGTTTCAAATGTTTTTCTATTTAAACTAACGTAAGATAATGAACTACACGGTCACTCCCATGATGGCAGCGACAAATGCTGACAAAGGTTTTAACATTTCATTAAAATCAAAATCCCTTAATGATCAAATTAGTTATATTCAATCGCGTAGATCAGTTTATATTTAAACTTAGTAATATGAGCAAAGTACACTACATTCAAAACAATATTATAAAGCAAAAATTATCTAAGTAAAATGATTAGATTTATAGTTCCGATTTTCAAGTATTAAACCCAAAATTTATAATGAGTTGTTAGAGTTTAAAAGATAGCTGTATATCGTGATTATAATAAAAACGATCAAAATGTCATGAAAGAGTAACAGATATAAAGTTTGTCTTGGAAGCAGAAAATCATTCATTAGGTTTTGTTACACGTGGTGTGAAACTGGTGACAGAGTTAAACCTCCCAAACTAATACACACTTATGGTGACATTTTTCCAAATGTTGTAAATGAAGAGACGATCACGGCATGTTTTTACTTTCAACAGTTTTTGTTGTAACAGTTATAAATTATAAAAGGATGATATCGTTTTCATGTACTTTCGACAATCAGTCGATTTTACGATTACAATTGATTTGAGGTATAATTTTTTTAAACAATGATCTTACACTACCAAATAAACTATTCTGATCGTATGTTGGACTGATAGGAATGTACTTCAAAATTTTATATCTTTTAATTAGGTTCATGCCGAATGGGAGGTCATAGGTTGGAGGTGACAACAATGTCAATTGATCACCTTCAGATCCATTATGTTCAAGGCCTTGCTTTCTCCATTTGATAAGTCCTCTTTCTTCGTCTGTTCCTGAAATTCATACATTTTTATTATATATTTTTAGCTTTGAGAGTAACTTCAATGTCTTTTTCTCTTACTGATGTATTTGGAAAGATGTTTATTGATTTATATCTGATATCACATTTATTTTTAAAAGACATAATATTTTCTTCTGTTTCTCATCTGTAGGTTGTAAATATTAAACACACGACAGACAGGTCGTTCTTTTGATTTGACACTTGGTAACAAAAAAGAACGAAACAGACTTTTTTCGATTCTATATCTGTGGTCAGTACAAATACGACATAATACACGAAAAACAGAAATATGGATAAAAATTAGTGTCTTATATGAAAGAAGTTATTTTAACTTTTCATTTTTTTTATTATTATGTACAAAGCTGCTATACAATGAACTATCTACACTGTGTCTACCAAACATATTGAAACCTGATTTTTAGCTCTATTAACAATCAGACTTAGTGTTGAGTCTTTGGGCCTTTTAAGTTCTATTTTACTGTAACATAAAATAAATATTATGTGAAACAACGCTGAAGAAAATTCGTAAAGATTTTATAAATACTTTTGTTGATGTTTTCATAGGATATATTTTCAATGAAAAAAATAAGAATCAAAATTACTGTTAGCAAAGAACTACTAATACAGAACAATATATTAAACAATATGAAACAACGAGTAAAACACACAGTATTCCATTGTACGAACTTTCATAAGGAAAGTTTCTAAATTGTCTAATGTCAAATTAAAGAAGGAATCAGTTATAACTTATTGTTTTATTTCAGTGATCGTCTTGTGATGTTCATATCTGTATTCCACCGGTAAAATTTTCATTCTTATTCTGGACCATAAATACAAATTACAGAAGAACCTTCAATCAGTACTGATGTGTATTCCTATCATTATCTTTTTGTTCATGTGTTAAAATCCCCACATTTGGTTGATGTCTTTACAAGTTGGAGTATGATCGACGTTTTACGCCGTGTTAACATCAATTTATATAAAGCCCTCCAAGAGGCTTATAGAAATCTAAGTTGCTAAAACTCCTGATTTGATACTCATAACAACTACTGCATAGAAGGCCCATTGTGTACCTTAGTGATTAATATCAGCAACATAAACAATTTTTTAGACAATGGTAATATGTTTATATATACTTAATCATAGTGGATTCTTAATTGATGTGTTTTATGTTTAGGCTTTCTAGATTGCAGAAATTTTTATCGTTTCCAAGACGTTTCGTTTGTGCAGCTATTGTAGTCGTTCTTATTATAATATTAAAGGGCATTAATCTCCCCCGTAGGACTTTGAAATAGTTTGTTTGGAACTTAGCACAATGCTACACCTCTGATATTGATACCCCGTTTCTAGCAAGCAGCTAAAAAGTAACTGAATATTTTAAGGCTGAATATAATATAAACCCCTAACATAATATTTTAACGGAGTTACATATCTCATTGCCATTTGTTTGGTTTATTCTCGTACTCTCGACAGAATGATTTCTTACCTGGTATGGAATTGTCTATCAGAAACGCAATGAGTCCGCAGCCACACTCTTGGGGGCTTTCAAATATTAACCTTTAAAATATTTTGAGAATTTCATTTTTATTTTCAGAGCAAGCTAACTAAGGTATATATAATTATCACATTGTCTATCGTTATACTAAATATTATACCATTACATCATAACTTGATTTAAACAGCCCGGAGACAGTATTCTGAAGTTAGTAGGCTAAAATGGAGGGAGTGTGTTTTTCTTATAGCAAAGCTGCTTCGAGCTATCTACTGAGTCCACTCAGGGGAATCGAACCCATGATTTTAACGTTGTAAGTTCGTAATCCTACCGCTGTATTAGATGGAGAACCGGTTAAAATGGAAATAGGTTAATCAATTGTCAGGAAAGTTATGTTACAAATGGAAGCTTTTTTTTGTTTTGAAAGTTACGCAGAATAAAATTGTAATGTTTTATACAGATACTGTAGGCTACAAAAATAACTAAATTTTTCGAGTCTTAATATAACATAAACCGCTAACATAATATTTTAACGGAGTAACATATCACATTGCCATATGTTTGGTTTATTCATGAACTCTCGACGAAATGATCCCTTACCTGGTATGGAATTGTCTAACACAAACGCAATGAGTCCACCAACAAATACACTGGTGTTCAAAAGAACTGCAATGAGTTGGTTTGCTACGTCATTCCCTAAACGAAACAAAATAAATAATTTAAAACTAAGTTACATTAAGGTTTACCAATCTGTTGTAAGTTAAAGAATATTTTATAAACTGGTGATCTGGTTCTCTGATAATTAGATAACTTTCAACCGTCTTTTGATGTTATAAGAATCTTCCATTTAATGTGAAACAAACCACTATCATATATTTTTAAATACTCTATGTTGTGTAACTTTTGCGATATTCAACAATCTATATTATCTAACAGATGATTTCAGACACTGTTTTATAACGTTCAACAAATTTCCTTCCCCAAACTTCAATTACCTTAATAAATGTACGTACCTACATCAATAGTACCTGGATGACCACTAAACCACTTTGGAATGGTAATCCCCATAAATAAAGAAAATCCAAGGATAAAAATATTTCTCGATGAGTGAAGATCGATAAATTGGACATTGGATAGTCCAGCTCCCGTAATCAATGCAAACATAACACATATGATTCCACCAATAATGGGCTCAGGAATTATGTTTAAAAAGGCTCCAAACTTCCCCAGAACTGCAAAAATCATCATGGTGACAGCACCATACTGAATAACCCGTCGACTAGCCACCTATCAATGTGAAAGTCAAGCAAATGAAAAAGTGTTCTGAGTTTTACGATTCTAAAATATCTCCCGTTACTACATATACACGTGTTTAAATTTCCAAAATATCAGCAGTTATGTTATACATACATATATCACAATAATACAACAAGTTTAAGCAATTAACAGTAATAAACAAAATTGAAATGCAAATCTACTCTGGAAGGGCAGCACATGGGTATACTTTTGTTATTCCGATTGCTCCAATGTTTTGACTGTAAGAAGTCATTCCACATGCAGATCCGCAAATTCCAGAGATGGTACATGAAATTCCTTCTGCAAATATTCCACGATTTATAGCGCCAGTTGGAGGAAAAGGTTCACAAGCTAGTCGCGCGCATGCGTAGTAATCTCCTACTGATTTCAATACCGATGCTAATATACCTGCAAACATTCCCAAAACAGAACTGATGGTGACTGTTGGTAAACCCCACTGTCCTGAAAGACCAAAATGAAAATATAAATTATCTACCCTTTTTTGAAATGTAACATTCTTAAAATACGTATCGACTGCTTTAATAAAACACATGATCAGTAGAACATAAAACTGATACATCTTTCACATTATTACTTTTTATTAGTATAATATTGATTTCAACGTAATATATGTTTAGAAGTGATTTAAACAAATTAGTTTCATTATAACTGAACCAATAACACGATTGTATATTAAAACAATTGAGCAACGGATAACTTTGTAAATTCCCCACGTAAATAAAAAAAATCTAAATTTCAATGGTTATATTTATAACTACTTACCAGGATAAGGAAATCTAAACCAAGGACTGGAATACATCGTCTGTACACGAAGATCAGTTCTGGCTGAGTTAGTTGGTCCCAGAGCATCTGCAGCAGTTAGGATGAAGCAAATAACCCACGCAGTAACTACTGTAAGTATGACCTGCAAGTAGTCTTGGAGTTACTTCTTATTCATCATTAAGATTACATCGCTAACTATTATACATTTGTTGTATTTTTACTTTTAGTATTAATCTCTCAAATAAACTATAAAGCAATATATTAGCATTTAAATTTATTCCAGTGGATATTGGTTTAGATAAAAGACTAGGAACAATACCTTCTGAATATGTAAAAAATGAAATACTTGACATTTAATATGTAGCTGACATGAACTCTTTTGTACGAGGTAAAAATAATATGAAAATTATAGTTTTTTATAATACAAACACGTGATACATAAAAATTAAACAAATTTAAAGTTATTTATCTTCAAATGTTGCTTTAATATTTATGTCGTACAGCAAATACAAATCTGTGTATCTTTCCCTTGTGGTACTTGTTTCATAATACGTTTGTTGTGTTTTCTACTTGTTTTATCGCACTACCTAAGAACAGTAACAACCATCTATGTTTAGGTTCATTTTCTTAAAAGCTTTTTTGTGGGTGGGATGAAAGTTACAACAAAACATTGTTAAGTAACTCTTAGTTGTTTGGATAATGTTTCATTTTTGACAAAACTATTTATAATTGAGGCTTTTGTGTGTTTTTATATAAAACTGAAATGTGTGTGAACAGTATTTTAAGCCTTTACTTACTGGAAAAAGCTTGAAAACTGGGAGTTTTTCGATCTTCCATCCTCTTTCTCTACTGTAGCTACAACCAGGAATATTAATATTTTCGAGGTACTGAGAAAAGAGCACAAGAAGTAAAATTGTCCTGAAAACAACAACAAGATACAGTTATCTTAATGAAGTGTTGTTAGAACACTGAATACTAAACTGGAAAAACCCCTTACTGTAACGTATTTTATATGATTGTTTAACAGGAATAATTAATATAAGTTTGATTTTAGCAGTTAATATTGTGATTATTAACCCTTTCACAGTGTTAAGTGTAGGGTAAGTTAATGATTATCTATAATGTTAGGGAGAAATCGTCTTTCTCTGTATCCCTTCAAAATAGCAATTGCCTTGATTGTCTGTATATCGTTTTTCAGAGAGAAATTTCTATTTTTCTAGTGATTATAAAACAACAGTAATTCATACGTGAAATATGATTTGTGGTATTTTCTATGTAAGGCGTCTAAAGCATCTCATTTCAACGATCAGCATTCATACTGATATTCCACTTTCCCTGATGTTTTTCGGTTTTGAAATCAGACAGATTGAGCATTGCTTCTTTATACAGTGCTGATATCATGCTCTGCTGTATCATTCACACAAAAAATATATGGTAATTTTGTTTGAAAGTTTTATTGACCCAACAACATTCAAATAACTTTTATTATCCACAATGTTTCCAACCATGTTCTTTGTACTTCACCTTATAAAAAAGTTCGACATTTTCATTTGTTTCTCTCAACTGAATCAGAAGTAAGAACAGAAGCATATATGTTACCATTGTATAGGAGAACACCTTGTAGATTTCTTTTGGTGGAATTAATAAACAATCGCCACTCACTTAGATCATAGAGTGCAGCTCCTAACATTGGTGTCAATTCAGCAATTTGTTTCAATTAAGAAGTAAGCTTTCCTGCGAAAAGAATGGTATAATCGGTTTCTCACGAATTCTGTTCCTGCAAAAGTATATCTTTAGAGAAAGTAAGTTCTTAGCCGGAAGTTTGGATTCCAGAATCTATGAATATCCAAACCCCTCGTGAAATCACTGACATAACCAGATATTTCAGGTTGAACAGGGTCCCTATCATCATTTCTATTAACATCGGATACAAAATCACCTGAAACTGTATGAAAAGTCTCTGATGGAGGACGAACAGGTCCATCAACATCGCCTGTTGGCCTTAAAGCAGAATGAAGGTTCGGATGAGAAATTTCCTTTATGTTTCGAGAGTTGTAGACTTGTACGACCAATGATAAAAAATAGCAGTCATTACTGTGGTTTTTAGGCTTACACCAGACCACTGGAATTCCGAAAGGTTAAGACTTTCTCTTACTTTTAATTCATTATCTCACCTCTTCGACGCAAATGGCACAAATTTCTCTCAGGACCCATTATTTGTCGTAAAATGCCTCTTTGACGAATCCTGTGATGTTTCTTCTTAGTGTGTTTCCTACACCTTTACCACAAATATCTTTGAGTGATTTACGCAACCTCTTGTTTCCACAGAGACGAATAAGTAATATTCAAAATTAAAAATAATGTTGTTGTTGTTATTGTTGTTGTTTTGAACAAAGTACAAAGCTACACAATGGGCTATCCGTGCTCTGCCCACCACGGGTATCTAAACCCGGTTTATAGCGTTGTAAGTCCGCAGACACACCGCTGAACAACTGGTATTCAGAATAAGTGAATCAATGTAAAAAATTTCAAGAAACCAATCAAGAAGGGCCCAACATGGCCAAGTGTGTTAAGGCGTTCGACTCGTAATCTGAGGGTCGCGGGTTCGAATCCCGGTCGCCCCAAATATGCTTGCCCTTTCAGCCGTGGCGGCGTTATAATGCGACGGTCAATCCCACTTTTCGTTGGTGAAAGAGTAGCCCAAGAGTTGGCGGTGGGTGGTGATGACTAGCTGCTTTCCCTCTAGTCTCACACTGCTAAATTAGGGACGGCTAGCGCAAATAGCTTTCGAGTAGCTTTGCGCGAAATTCAAAACAAAACTATCCAAGAATTTCCTATATTGCAAATTATAAAAAACAAATTAGCTTCCAAAAAGATCGACCATTTATACTTATTACTAGAATACTCTCATGATTTACTTATTACAAATTAATGTTATCACATTTCATGTTTAATGTGTTTACTAAGTCTTAAATAGACAATAACAGATAAAATAAAATTAATATACATAAACTATCAATAAGAAAAAAGTCCATTGTAGTACAAGACTTACATAAATGATATTCCCCAGTTCTTACTAGCTGTAGAAGCTGCTTCTTCAAAGAGTGAAAGTCCTATCAACGAGATGGTAGGGACGATAACTAATGGTGTTAACCACTGAAGTATTATTCCTATTACCCCCTGAAAGTCCAATAACTATTTCAAAGATTGATGCTACAATGATAGCGCCTTGTATCTAGAAAAATATAAGAAAAACGATATTTTAAGATCTGCAAAGATATATTATAGTTCATTTCATATAAGTAATTAGTGAAGTGTCTCTCAGGTTTATTTTAGGAATTATAATGTAAAAATGTAAAAAAAATAATAATTAGACGTTCTCTCTCTCTGAAAAGGAAATCCTAATTTTATTAGAAAATAACTGCATGATCTACGTGATTAATTTTCGTGTTTTCTAATGAAGTGTTTATAACAACTTCATTTAGTAAAAAAATATCTGAAATGCATATTTAAATCTGGGTTTAAATCCGTCACAGAGACTTAAACAGGAATTTTATTTCATTATTTAATAGACTGCTTAATTATTTCGCTGATATATAAAAAATATATAAAAATACAGAATGTGACGAATTTAGAGCTTTACATTTTGCTTTGTTTGTTTCGTTTGAATTTCTACCAAAGTTATGTGCACTAGCTTTCATAAATTTAATTTTGAAAGACAAGAAGGAAGGCCGATATTCATCACCACCCACTGAAAACCCTTGGGATACTCTTTTATCTACGAATAGTGGGATTCATTGCCACATTATAATAATCCAATAGCTGAAGGAACCAGCATGTTTGTTGAAATGAGAATTCAAATCTGCATCCCTCAGATTGCGAGTCACGCTCCCTAACCACGTATCCATGCCAGGCCATTACTTATTGCATTTAAAGCGAATAAAGGAAATACTGGTATACATTTACTTTTACATTTATAACTGTTTTACTGCAGTGCATGTAACATATATTTCTAAATATGTAATGCGAATAACCTGTATTGTCACTAATTTTTTAGAAGATTCTCGATCATAAGAATCAACACTGTACGACATGTAAATTTAAAATAGAAGTGATTGCCAATATTACTGCCCACCGAATTATTGATAGTATCGCCTAATGAGTAAAAAAATGAATATAATAATATATTATTTTAGTGATAAATTTTATTACGTTAACGCATAGCGTAAAAACCTGCAACTCTGATGAATTTAAAGTCTGTGATGCTGAACTACTTCTTATTACAACAATAATGAATTGTACTAGTTTCTTCAAATCTCCGTCATTAACACTAACATTCTTATTAACTTCCAGGTGTACTCATTCAGTAATGTCGAGAAAACCCACTTGTAAAGAAATATATATGCAAAAACGGCTCGTTTGGGTTGGGAAAATATTTTACGTAGAAGAGCGAATGCAAAATATTTTCTCAACCCAAACAAGCCGTTTTGGCATATATATACTCATTCAGTAGCAGATCAGAAATAAATAATTTAGGATTTCAAGACAGTAATTATTTTTACGTTTCCGGTAATTAATAAACTCCTTATTTCTTATGTCGGATACAAAATATTTCAAAAAACCTGTTTTGATATAATTTCTCACCTCTCTCATTCGGATTTGCCAGATTTCTTGTAGCTCTTCTTCTGTAGTCGACAACACTTCTTCTTCACTAGGACACTTCCACTGAGTTGAACTCAAAATAGCAAATATCGGAGCCAGAAAGACAAATGACGGACCCTGAATTATCGGAAGTCTATTAAAAAACACTGAATAAGTTTTTGCGTGTAAATACTAAATCAGTTCTGATTATAATTACACAGAGAGTTCAATCGACTGTAAACAATATCAAAACTATCTTTAACATAAGTATATTTACAGAAAAAGATTTGAAACAGGTTCAGGGTTCTATATAAAACTATATTTTTGTCTATTAACCTTTCACCAGACAGCTTCTTTCATATACACAGTTTGTAAACGTTACATCAAAAAGGTTTTCGAATTTCACCAGTTTAATCTAATTATGTCTTATCAGATGACATTGGATTTTGTCAGTAACCATGTAGCGTAATTTAAAGAATGTGAAGAATTTAGAGCTTTACATTTTGCTTTGTTTGTTTTGTTTGAATTTCTCTCAATGTTTTCAAAGATTCCGTGTTCAAAGCTCTCTATTCTTCTTTGTTTCTCACCATACTTCATCTAGAGTAGATGGTAGGATCTTAACGTTTCTTTAAGCAATCCAAAAACGTGGAAATTCATAAACGGTACGCTCGTCTTTATATATATGTCTTCGCAACGAATATCTTTAACGCATTTTTAATTTTCTATTGCACGTGGTAGTGGAAATTAAATGTTAAATAAGGTGCTTGTGTAAGCATCTGTTATATTTCATAGCATTTTTCACACCATTATTGTGTTTGTTCCTAATTAGTAACCTTCTCGTCAATACATTTTCAATAATTTTGTTTTTTTATTTGGAATGAAGTTCAAAGTTACACAATAGGTTATCTGTGCTGTACGTGCCACGGGTATCGAAACTTGATTTCTAGTGGTGCGAATACATATATTTCCTGCTGTGCCATTTGGAGATTTTTGACTGAAAAATTTAATTATTGGAAAAGACCACTGCTCCACTTTCAACATTTGAAATGTCAATTTTTTGTTGTTAACTGAATTTCCAGTTAGATATTGAGCTCGACTGGCAGTCTGAGGGTCGCGGGTTCGAATCTTCGTCACATCAAATATACTCCCCTATTCAGCTATAGGTGCGCTATAAGGTAACGGTCAATTCCACTATTCGTTGATAAAAAATAGCTCAATAATCTGCAAATGGTGGAGATGACTAGGTGCTTTCTCTTACACTTATGAAATAGGGAACCTTAGCGAAGATAGCCCTCGTGCAGCTTTGCGAGATATTCCAAATAAATAAACAAAAAACTTTATCTAGGTCATCAACTCACGAGGATATCACGATCGTATTAATTCTAGATCCTTAAACCGAAAATAGTTGAATAAACTAAACGTATAAATATCTGCATTGTAAATGTCTGTGATAAACAACGGACTTTGCCAGAGGACTGCGCATAAATGTTAAAGTAAATTTAATAAAACTTTATTGTAACATAACACATTCTGTAGCATAAAATAACTATATTTCTTTAGAAAGTATTGGCCGGATTTCTTTAATTTTCATATTTGAACATAAGTTAATAAGTAGAGTTGTTGTATAATTTCGCGATTCAATACGTCAGTGTAAGTACAAAACAAGGACATCATTCCGAAAACTACAGTTTTATGATATTTCAAATGTCTCACACTTCATGCCTATAAAGTTAGACATATGACTTAGGCTCTTACCTTGTACCGAATGTTGACTGGATTAGGGACCCTAAACCTGACACAAAAAATAATGTTGATGTTATGTAGCCTCTAGCAGGGTCAGATTCTTGGATGCAGAGCTTTGGTGTGACTATGTAAGAATATGCCACAGTCGACCCGAACATCATCAGATATTGCTATTATTACAAAACCAATAAACACCGTTTCTTATTCATATTTCAATCAAATACTACTTCATAACCGTTCTTAGCAATAAAAAAAGTGTAAGGTACTTTAATTAAACTCTAATAAAGGGAAGTAAACTATTTTTACGTTGGTGTTTCAACATCATGCAACAATAAACATATTAATTTATATACATTATAATTAAAATGGCAACTGTTACGTTGGTTGTTTGCTTTATAATATTAACTGATACAATTTAACCATCTTTCACTAGCACAAGAAATATAATAATAATCAGTTACACTGGTATCAGATATTATGTTAAGCCTATTATATTTTATAAAATTGCATTCTTAATATAGACCTTTATGGATTATTACAAACTATATGAATATATAAGAACATTATTTCAATCTCATTAACACAGTCGACCATCCTTTGATTGAATGAAACTCGTAATCTTCAACAAATACGACGAAAATAGTACAGTTGAAGATCTGTAATTATAAAACATTTGCAGTATATTCTGTGATCTTTGCTCGAATTTTCCTTATTTTCTCATTTCCACAATTGGCGTTTAAACTAAGCTTTCTTAGGGGCTTTACATACTAGATAAATAAATTCTGGTTTATTTGAAAACATCTCCACGCTAGTACAGCAGTCAGTCTTCGGATTTACAACGATACAATCAGGAGATCGATTTTCCCCTGTGCGCTTAGCAGATAGCCCGATGTGGCTTTGCTATAAGAAAACACACACCATTTGGAAAAAATGTTTACGCGATTAAACAAACAAATTAACATAGACAAAACTTCATTTAATGAAACTACATGTAAAATAAATAATAAAGTATAATAATTGTACTTAGAATAGTGCACAGTGTATGCAATAGTTGAGAGAGCTCGGTGAATGACACGCTTTTATGAGTTGAAACAAAGAAACTCACATCAACAAAGAATAAGGCCCGTACTATGATAATGTTTTGTGATATTTGTATTTCATTATAAATATATCTATCGATAAATCAAAGAACTAATTATATCCTGTTATCTGACAAAGGAGAATTATTCAACGAGATACCTTCAGAAACACGAACAATTCAAAATATTGGTATATCTTCAGTTAAAGATAGATGTTTCACTAAAAAGCTATATTAAAACTCAAAGTAAAACGTTTTGTATTAAAAAAATATTTGTGTGAAGTCTGGTAACACTAAAGAGAAACAAAGAAAAGATCAATATAAGCTCTGTAGTAACGGGAAACAGTAGAATGTTTCACTTCTTTATGGTTTATAATTTTATAGTAAAGTTAAGAAGCAGAAAACTAAAATATAGAAACCGGTAGTAAGAATACAGAGGAAAGTGACTTTTCAAAATAAAGTTTGTTTAAAACTATATTTAGAAACATAAACAATGTTAATGTTGGAAAGAAAAATTGCATTAATCAAGGAAATACTAATGTTAAAGTGAAATGTTGCAGTAGAAACATCATATTTACAGCTGAGATATTCTTTTAAAGCAGTATTGGAACAAAGAAATAAACGATTCACTGAGTGAAATTCGCTATCAATAACATATGGTACTGTAAAAATAATACGAAATATTTAGATAATTTGTGTTAATAAACCTCATCATCATCGTTAAACATGACGAGTATCATCAACAGGTGAGTCTTGTGAGGATGAATAAATGTAGAATTGTTTAATGAAGAATAATAATTATAACATATAATAAGATTTTATATGTGTTTAATCACTTTAAATATTATTTATTCAAGTAATACTACATAATAAGATAACTACATTAAAATTCGTATTCTCACCTGGATCCCAAGTACGAAACACAGGTACCAACGAGGAACTTCATCCACTGTGTATAAGATGTCACCCTTGTCTTTGGGCTGCACTACATACTCCTATTTATTGTAAAATAATGAATTGGATTCCTTAAAACTTAGACAATGAAGTGATTTGAAGTAACTTTAGTGGTATATGTACCACTTTTACGTAAAGAAACTCATATTTCTTAAAGCTAATTTTGTGTTTCTATAACTTATTGTCAGAGATTTACTACAGTATACCAATTTAAATTTATATTTAAAAATGTACACAACTTATACCGTTAAACCTGTATTGCAAAATTCCCGTCTATTCACTGAATGTGTAGATGATTCTCGACTGTAAGATTCAACAATAAATGTGTGTACTTTAACATTAACGTTCTGTTCATATACTCACACCACGCCTATAAATGTAACAAACGCTTGACGTCATAAGACAGTATATGGTAATATTTTGCTAGGGTTCGTGTAATATAAACCTCGTAAACCAAAACTGTGATTAACACTAACTAATCGATAACATCAGATATCTCACCAGGAATGTTTATAGATTTTGAATATAAGAAACCATTTAACTTCAGGGGGATTCACATCGGACATAACTATTTTTACCTACACATTATATATTTCTCAGCGGTGAAAAACTCGACGTGTGAAAAGCAAATAACAAAGAATTAGCTTTATGTTAAGTGAATCGTATCTGCATCAACTTGAACTATGTTCTTTTATCATGGTCTGAAAGTCTCGCTTTTATTTGCAAGTTTTGAAAATCTTTGTAGGTTAATAATTATTTGTAATACCAATTATTGTACATTTTGTTATTGATATATATTAAAATATATTTTTATTACAAAAACTATCTGTATTAATTTTCAGATAGCCCTCGTGTAGCTTTTGGCGAAATTCAAAACAAACCAAACCAAGTACTTTAACTTGAGTGTCTTTTCGTTTCGTTACGAAGAAAGCATACAATTGGCTGAAAGTTAATTCAATTATTTTTTTAATATTCTTTCCTAAACAAACAAAAAAACCAAATAAGCTATTAGAAAAACTTGTCAAATATAACTTGGAATTATTATAGTTGATAATGTCTGTTAGAGCTAAGACATTTAATCAAATTGTATAAAAAACTATTCCATTTGTGAACTATTTTGTAATATCTCTACATCAATTTGTTTCTTACCTCAGGTTCATCGACTGTTATCTGGATTTCATTTTCTGCGATTATTGTTTCGTCCTACGAATGAATAGATATAATTTCAACATGTAAAACAAACTTAGAAAATTTTCATTGTCTTCTGCCAAACCTGTTATTCATTGTATTGTTCTACTTTTTAATATGTATGTACATAAACATCCCAGCATTCAAAACAAATGTTTTATCGAACTTTATGGGTTTTTTTAAATGTATAATAACATTTAATAAAACCTCTACTGGCCAATAAAGTGAGAATATTTATACCGTGGCCCTTTTTTTAACAAATTCAACGCAATGTTTACAACGTACTACATTTTTAATGTAAAATTTGATAAAATTAAAATTAACAGGTACAACACAAATACATCCCAGGCTTGTATTTCTAAAGCAGGTGTTTTAACATTTCTTTGGGAGGCATAATACTCAATTTAAATGTTTGATTATCAGCATTTTAAATGTAAATAGATACAAACTTTTGATTTGTAAGTTAATATTTAAGTATTAAAATAACCTTAATATCATACTTGTATTTTTTTCCAAGTTGTTCATAGTTTCAACTTTTAACACTTCATAACACTCCTCATTTCTAATTAACCAAATCATTTACAATACTATGCAGTAGTGCGTTATCAATCAGTAGACTCTAAAATGACGTTAATAAAGAAAGCTAAAAGTTATAGGTTGATGCTGTTGCGACGTCAGATACAAATACACATGCCATGAAATAGGAAAATACTTAAAAACTTTGTAGGTTACTAGTGTGAGATGAGAATTTCAAAAACTAGATATACATATTTGTTACTATTCATTTTGGTCTAATTTATTTTTAAAACAGACTAATTCAAATGACGCTTCAAATGTACATTTATTTTTTTAAAAATATATCTTAATCTTTTACTGAAGTTTTTATGATATTAAAATAAACAAAAAAGCAAAATAACAAAGTTTCTAACAAATGCTCTAGGGTAACATATGATGACATGTAATAAACATGATAAGGTTCTCAGTCGTATTAACAGATTGCTAAATTAATGTCAACACTACGCAAATGTAAAAGTATCTAGATTCGTAAAGCTAACTACTACATGTTGTTGATTTTCAAAATATTTAGAAAATATTGTTATCTGGGATAATGTTCGGTTCTTTACTAACTTACCTTTGCTGATTTTCAAATAGAGTAACTAGAAAAATATTCAGTTTCTTGGAAAATATAAATAATCAACAAATTGCGATAAAACAGTTGAGGTATCTTTATTTTGCAAACTAATCTTATCACATCTTACGAAAACTATAAACAGAATAATAAACACTGTAAACTGTATTGTATGTCATTAAACGCCATGCCCAGAACCTGAAAGCACCAACAACTAACAACTTTGTAAAGGTGAAACTATCAAAAAATTTTAATCATTGCACAAAAATTATTCAAAATTTACAGAAAAAACTACTTAAAGCGTTGTTGAACACGCAATTCAAAGAACTAAATAACTTAGAGATACAAATAATGAACTTCGCCCATCAACCGACATGCTGTATTAAACCAGAGATTTAAAAAAGTAGAAAAATGGAAACCAGATTCAAATAACACAAAAAAGTCACCATCACACGTCCTCGAACACTGCAACTCAAATAAACACAACATAACCACAGAAAACACTCACACATTTAATAAAGAAACGAACATGAACAAACATAAAATTAAAGAAGCCTTACTTGTACAACAACTCAAGCCCAAAATAAACCAATGCAAAGGAACGCCTTTATACCAATATTTATAAATACAATCCAACATCTAAGCACGCCCTCTACATTCCTACCCTCAGTTACACAATCGCCTTAAAACATGTGGTCAGCTATCGGTCAGTTAGCTCTTCCTTTTTTTGTGAACCTGGTGATGACCGAAGAAGGTCGAAACGTTGTTCGCTCTCTAGTGCTTTCTCTATCCATACCAACCGTTTTTACATATATGTTTTTCTGTACAAGTAAGTTTTTCTCGTCTTCACAAACAAACAAACAAATTATTTATAGTCTTGTTCATAATATTTAGATGTACTACTACGCATTCATACTTTTAAATTTTCAAAACCTGTTTTTCCGGTTCTTGAATCAACGTTCTTTACAGAGTTATAGCTCGTCATTTTTGTACTTTTTGATTTCATCGAAATACAGGCGTAGTTTTCAGTTGACTTGCTCTCTCTCTCTGGTGTTTGGGTATATGTTTATACTCAGGAGGGTCAAGTACACCAGACCTTTTTCTCCTACCCTTACATTGTTGGAATTGACTGATGAATATGTAGTAATATTAACTTTACATTGGTGTTTTTTAAGGCCATGTCCATTTATATTTTTCTATTATTTTTTTAAGTCTAGTACGTAGGTGGCTGTTTTAATTTAGCACTATTTTATTAATTATTATTATTTAAATTTGATTTTATCCAAAGATCAGATGTACAAATTTAACACCCTGGATGTTGATGTGTATTATTATGAATTTATCCATGATTAACAGAGTTCATGATGTATGTTAACATTTGTGGTAGGTATTTCTCGATGTTTTTCATAACTATTTTAATGATTATGTCTGTTAGGTTGTTTTCATTATTTGGATTTGTGTATTTTGTCAATATTTCAGAAAACGTCGAAGTAATGGCATTGGTTAGTGTGTTTTCGATATTCATAGGTGTGGTTTTGTGTATGTTTTCAGTTGTTTTAGGTATGTATTCATCACTTGTTGATGGTTATTCCTGCATGAATGATATTTTCTTGACTACTGCAGCATATAAGTTTGTTTGTGTGTTTGTGTTTTGTGGTGTTTGAATAGTAGTTGATTTTGATTGTTCTTGGATTTTGTTTGTTTGTGGCTTGTTCACGTTTGGATTTTTAAGTTCATTTAAGTGTGCCTTAATAGATTAGTTGAATTGCTAAAATAATTTTAAGCGAGATTTGAAAGTATAATAATTATATCAAGGGTAACATTTGTGTAAATAATCCATGAATATGTTTTTCGTATATTTCAATTTTCAATTAAAACTAAACATCCAATAATACTTAACAAGATTCACATGATGTTCGTAAAATGATATTCTAATCATTTTAAATTACGAAAACAAAGTTAGAAATAAACATTCAAGTTATCTATAACATCTTATTAGTTCTTGCCAAGAATATACACCGAATAAAATTATATACGTAAGACTCGTTTTTTAACAGCCTTACAATGTTGTATAACACACATAGTGTAATGGTTTAATATTCGAAATAAATATGTTTGTTTGTATAAATAACTAAAACTTTATCAACATACCCTCAATTCGAAAGCCGGATTATCATGTTCCATGCCTACAAAATATTTTCTGAACGGTTCCAGAAGTAATAAATACAGATACTGGCAGGATACGTTGACAACAACTGTCGAACTGTGTACAAAAGTTTCCACCAATCTTCGCGCAGTTTACTGAACAACGTGTACTACGTGTGTTTCATATACTACGTTCTTGAATCGCTACGAGGTAGGAGGAGCTATAAAAACGTAATATCATCAGATGTGACAAAATTTAAATTTCGTTTAACCTAGAAACAAATGTATCTTGTGGTGATAATTAAAGAGTGTATTTTTTATTGATTTATTTTTATATATTTATTTGAATAACGATGGTTGTTTTAGTTAAATATATTTGAAGATGTATTTAACTTGTATTGTTGAATAAGTATTGTTAAATTACGTCTCTTTTCTAAGTCTTTAAAAGATTCTCGACTGTAAGAATAAACAATGTATTGTAAATACTAGTGACTGCCAGTATCGTTGCCAACTGGAATAAATATCTCTGAACATTTAACGTCATGTGAATCTTGTTTAGTAATATGAATTGTTTAGCATTAATTAAACATTCAAATAAAGGATAAAAATCTTCAACGATTATTTACACAAGTATTACCTTTGATATAATTATTATACTTTCAAATATTTTTTAATTTCGCGCAAAGTTGCACGAGAGCGATCTGTGCTTGCCATTCCTACTTTATTAGAGTAACACTAGAAAAAGGCAGTTCGTCATCACCACCCACCACCAACTCTTGGCAACTCTTTACCAACGAATAATGAAATTAACATAATCAAATTATGTAAATAGTGGTAGATGGATAAACGTTATATCATCAGAAGTGACGAAACTCTTTCTCTCAGAATGGAAATTTTAAACATAAAATAGATTTAGTTTTTGATGAGCATAAAAAATTGTATTTTTACTTATTTACTGTTATATATTTATTTTCAAATTTACATTTGCTTTAGTTAAACATATTTTTGAAAATGCACGTAACTTATACCATAAAATGTGTATTTCGAAATGTCCGCCTTTTCTCCAAATCTGTAAAAGATTCTAGAGTGTCAGAATCATCAATGTACTGTGTGCGAATTTAATGTCTAGAATAGCAATGAAATCCTTACTAGTAGAATACAAATCTGAACATCACAAGACGATCACGAAAATAAAAGGATAAGTTATAACTGATCCCTTCACATGTGATACTATGTGTTTTACTTTACCACTTCTATTCATCATCGGTCCACCAAATATTGATTTTATTTTACATAAAGTAAAACCTAAAAGTCCCAGAGACTCAATTGTCAGTCTGATGGTCTATAGTGATAAAAACAGGTTTCAGTATGTGTAGTAAATATAGCGTACAACCTTGTACATGACAACAAACAAAATTAAAACTTAACATCTTTCACATAAGAAACTTATTTTCCTTCATATTTTTGTTTTTCATATATTTTATCATTTACGTATTATACACAGGTGTAGAATAAAAAAGTCTGATTCGTTTATTTTTTGTTACCAAATGCCAAATCTATACAACTATCTATCTATCCTGTGTATAACATTCACAACCTACACAGGAGAAAATATTATGTATTTTAACAATAAATGTGATATTAGATATAAATCAGTGAACAAGTTATCAAGTCGATCAATTAAAACAATAACACTTTTAAATTACTCTCAAAGCTAAAGATGTATAATAAGAATTTATGAATTTCAGGAATAGACGAAGAAAGAGGACTTATGAAATGGAGAGAGCAAGGCCTTTAACATAATGAGTCTGAAGGCGATCAGTGGACACTGTCGTCACCTTCAACCTATGACCTCTCGTTTGGCATGAATGTAATTAACAGATATAAAATTTTTAAGTACATTCCTATCAGTCCAACATGTGATCAGAATATTTTCTATGGTAATGTAAGATCATTACTTAAAAAAATTAAACCTCAAAAGGATAATAATCGTAACATCGACTGATTGTCGAAAGTACAAAAAAAGTTATTATCCTTTTATAACATGAACAGTTGAAAGTAAAAACATGCTGTGATCGTCTCTTCACTTACAAAATTTGAGGAAATGTCACTATAAGTGTATATTAGTTTGAAAATCTTCCATGATTTGATATGTTGTTCAAAGACAAGACTCAAAGAAAACGCAATAATTACTTGGTAACTTCTACTGAATAGACACGACTTTCATTTTACCTGCATTAGTTTGATTAACAATTATTTTTATAATATTTACACAGTTATACTATGTTATAAAATTATACCAAAAGCAAAGAAAAAACACATGATTCACAGCATTCCATATATACCTAATACTGTATTCTATAAAACCTTTAGAAGGTTTAATTAACTGTTACCAGTTTCACTACATCTGTAACGAAATGTAATGAATGATTTCCTGCTTCAAAGACAAACTTTATACCTATTATGATTCCTTGACTTTGTGATCGTTATTAGTATAATCTCGAATTACAGCAAGCTTTTGAACTAATAACTCGTTAAAAGTCATTGGCTTAATATTTGAAAATTGGAACTATACTTTTAAAAAATTATAATTAAAGAATTTTTGCTTTATAAAATTGTTTTAAATGTAGCGTACAATGAATATTTGAATAATTTTAAATATAGACTGATCTGTAATTCAATGAAAGTAATTTGATCATTAAGAAATATATAAATCTAATAAATAAAAATTACTAAACGTTCCAAAACTTTTTATTTCTCTATAGGAAGATCATCATCAATGCGTTATTCATTAAATGCAAAGCTTTTGTTATTGTAACGTGTCCGATTCTTACTGTAGACATTGAGAATAGAATTAATTACACTGAAAAACTAAAGGTACCTGACACGTCACTGATACTTCAGTTAATAACAACAAAATTATCGGTCGAAGAATGAGATAAAATTTTAAAACGTGATGCAATATTCAAACATCTTACCCATTTAACAACGAAAATTATAAAACGGTTAAATATGACGTTAATTTTGTACCAATTTTTACCAAACAATAATACACCAGCAGTCTTCTATTGTTTATACTTACTATTGAAAGGTTGAAGAAGGCGAGATGTAAGTGTCACAATCAGCCCAGAATGGCCACGTGCTCGACTCGCAATCTGAGGGTCGAGGGTTCGAATCCCACTCTCTCCAAACATGCTCGTTTTTTCACCCATGAAGGGTGATATAATGTGGCGGTCGGTCTCACTATTCGTTGGTGAAAGAGCAGCCCATGAATTGGCGCCGGGTGGTCATGACTGTCTGCATTTCCCCTAGTCCTTTACTGCTAAATTAGGGACGACTAGCAAAGATTGACCTCGTGTTGCTTTGCGTAATATTCAAAGCATTGAGATAGTTTCGTCACTACCGATGATATTACATTTTTCTAGTTTCTCCGTTTTAGTTTTATTTTTAAAATGTAATGCATGAAACATACACATCGAGCTCTCAGTATAAGTAGTTTAGTGACGTCTGGTAAGAGCTGCACTAATACTGGTAGAAAGTATAATAGTATTATATTGGTATAAAAAGTATACAGTTCTGCAGCCGTTTTCTACATGTACCATCCAGCCATGGTACATTTATTGTTCATAAAATATTTCGTCATCATGGAGTTCAAAATTTAGGTTACTTTAGAAAGTTTTATTTATTTATACGAAAATACTTTCCTATTAAACAATTTCACTATTACTCCCATGAATAAATGAAATCATTACAAATAATATGAATGCTTATTTCAACTTTTGTTTTTCATAATTTGACAAGAGCACACCAACATTCTTCCAACGTCACTTAAATCTTGTTAAGTAATAATAATAATAATATAATACAATAATATAAAATATTACATATGTGTATAATAAATATATAAGGTAAAGAAATAATAACATACAATTAACACGCTAAAATATAATAAAAAATAAAAAATCCACATTAATAAAAAATAGAGTATTGTGCAAAAATATTCAGATAAAACAATATTTTCTCATTTCTTCCGTTTTATAATGGCAATTATTTCATACAATTAGATAATCTAAATTTCAACATGATGATAAAGTGTTACAGGTCGCTTTTGATATTTGAATGTTCCAGGTTGAGAGAACTTATCATTATTTAGAATTCCTAGGGCCCGGCATGGCCTAGCGCGTAAGGCGTGAGACTCGTAATCCGAGGGTCGCGGGTTCGCGCCCTCGTCGCGCTAAACATGCTCGCCCTCCCAGCCGTGGGGGTGTGTAATGTGACGGTCAATCCCACTATTCGTTGGTAAAAGAGTAGCCCAAGAGTTGGCGGTGGGTGGTGATGACTAGCTGCCTTCCCTCTAGTCTTACACTGCTAAATTAGGGACGGCTAGCACAGATAGCCCTCGAGTAGCTTTGTGCGAAATTTCCAAACAAAGAAACAAAAATTTAGAATTCCCATACACTTGTACCAAGAGCATGTCATAAAATTTATATTTGAATTAACATGCTGTTCAGTTTAGGTGTGAAATGACTGTCTTAAGAATATAGAAAGAAGCTGAGAAGTAGCTAGCATATGGTACCAATATATTTTAGAAGAAATCAATGTAACACCAGTCTACATGTAAACCTTCACAGAAACAAAGTTTAACATTATATATACTAAGTTTTGATGTGGTGCCATGAACCTGCGCAGGGTCACTGAAACTCTTCTGTTTAAAGTGTAACTAAAACAAAAATTAAGAGTAACAAATATTTTCATTTATCAATTTTCAAATTCATACATCATGCTCTGTTGTAACCTACAGAGTGTATAACTCTTTTCATGATTCGTGGCATGCGCACATCTTACTCACGCCAAGAAATAACAAATTACAACTTTTAATGCCCCTTACTTAAAGTAATTTCAGTGTCTATTGACTGATTATCAAACAATACAATACAGTGGAGTAATACGAGTGATAAAACAGGGTATCCATCCAAGTGGTCTTCGGCTCCTTTCACAGGAATAATATGATTTGAATTGCACTTTAACACATGTTTTGGTAACTTTACCGATTCGCCTAGTTTAACTTACAATCTAACGATTATTGGTTCAATTACCTTTTATCGAATATGCTCGCCATTTCAGTGGGAGAGGCGTTAGAACGTCACGGTCAATCTCACTATCCGGGGGCCCCAATAATACAACGATAAGTCCACGGATTTACAACGCTGCAATCAAAGGCTCGATTCCACTGCAGGGGACACAACAAACAGCCCAATGTGGTTTTGATATAAAAACACAAACACACTCTATTTACACCCAAGTGGAACAATGGAATGTCTAAGAACTCACACTGCAAGAAACCAATTTTCGATAATCGTGGTGGGCAGAGCACAGATAACCCATTGTGTAACTTTGTGCTTTAATCTAAACAAACAAACACTATCCGGAACTAAAAAGAGTAGCCCGAGAGTTGGCGGTGAGTGGTGTTGACTATCTGCCTTTCCTCTAGCCTATCATTGCCACATTAGGAAATTCAAGCAAACCCTTCTAGCACAGCAGCATATCTAGGGATTTACAACGCTAAAATCAGGGGTTCGATTCTCCTCAATGGACTCAGAAGATAGTCCGATGTGACTTTGCTATAAGAAAACACATACATTCAAAGCAAACCATTTGTTTCTAAGTCTCGTATATGCGTATTTTGAAAGAAATGTTTTTCTTATATAATGTTATTTTTAATTTACAAAAGCATATCACTGAACATATAAACCTTTGTGTCGATAAAAATTAATCATTCTGATGTGAAACAAGTTTCCGTTTCTTACTCGATCTCGCTAGTGTTCCCAGAGTGTGCAACAATGATCCATGGTTCACGTCTCGCTTTCGTAAAAACGCGCAACTAAATTTGTGACAATCTATGCATTAAAGGAGTAACAATCAAACTCCTTTTTTACTGAGACACGTATCATACAAGGGTAGGAAATGGATAATATTACTATTATCTTTTCCTATAATTCACTTATTCAAAACAAGCAAAATGGTAGAGGTTATAGTAATTTTCATTCTGTACATAGAGGTTATAATAGTTTTCAGTTTTGACATAGAGGTTACCTAATTTTAAGTCTTTAGAATATTGTCGAATAATCTTAAAATAAACATTTGTAAAGTATTTTAACGAACTAATATAAGTGCATTTTTTTCGTGAGGTTCGTTTTAAAGTGACGGTCATTCCCACTATTTTGTGGTAAAGGAGTATCCCAAGAGATGACAGTGAGTGGATAATGATAACTAACTGCCAGCTCTTACACTGGTAAATTAGGTTTTAATTTTGGTTTGTTTTGAATTTCAAGCAAAGCTACACGAGAGCTATTTGCGTTAACCGTTACATTAAGCAATGTAAAACTAGAGGGAAGACAATTAATCATCACCAACACTAACTGTTGGGCTACTATTTTACTCACAAATAATAAGATTGGTCGTCATATTATAACGCCCCCACGGTTGATAGGGCGAGGATGTTTGGTATGACGATGATTCAAGCCCGTGACCCCAGATTACGACTTGAGTGCCTTAACCATGTGGCCATGCCGGGTTATAAAATTAGGGACGGGTAGCTCAAATGACCCTTGTGTAGCTTTGTGGAAAATTCAAAACAAACAAATAAAACTCTCAGCCATTGAGTCAAAATAATTGGTAAAATTCAATATACTTTTTTATATCTTGTATTTTGGGTAAAATCACATTGATAAGTACAGTGGAATGGGCACCAACTGCCTGAAGTAGAAAAAAAGAACATAATTTTAGAATACGACGTCTTCTTCAACAGGCAGTTACTGCCAATTCCAATGTACACATCACAAATATTCTGCCAAAATAATCTTTTAAAGGAGATATAAACATACACCTTAATTAACGAAAATTTTTCATTTAAATGCTTCGAGTGTACGCTTTATTTCGGGCTTAATCGTAATTCTAGTGATTATTGGGGGAAGAAGTTATGTAGAAATAAATTGCAATGTTTTGTACGCCTACAATAAAGTATAAAAGTAACTTAATATTTTGAGGCTAAAAAGTTATTAAAACACCAATAACAATACTTCAACGAAGTTGCATATCACAATGCAAGGATTTCGGTTTATTTACGATTTCTCGAAAGAATGTTTCATGACCTGGTATGGAACACAAACACAATGAGTCCACCAACAAATACACTGGTGTTCAAAACAACTGTAAGGAGTTGGTTTGCTACGTCATTCCCAAAATAACACAAAATAAATACTTTAATAATAAGATACATTAAGGTTTACCAGCCCATTGTAACATAAAAACATTTTACAATTTGAAGATCTCGTTCTCTGGTAAATAGATAAGTCTCAACGATCTTATAATGTTATAAGAATCTTCCATTTTGTGTGAGGTTAACATCTACCATATATTTTTCCACATTAAGTACTCTGTATGTTTTGAAAATTGTGTAGCATTGAAACGTCCTTTTTTATCTAACAGGTACTTTCAGAAACTGTTTCGAAACCTTCAACAAATTTCCTTTCTCACCCTTCAATCACCCTAAGAAATGTACGTACCTACATCAATAGTACCTTGGTGGCCATTAAACCACTGTGGAATGGTAATTCCCAAAAATAAAGATAATCCAAAGATAAAAATATTTTTCGATGAGAGAAGGTCGATAAATTGGACATTGGACAGTCCAACTCCCGTTACAACTGCAAACAGTACATGTATTATTCCTTTCAACAATTGGTTCAGGAATAATGTTTGAAAAGGCTCCAAACTTCTCCAGAACTGCAAAAATCATCATGGTAACAGCACCATACTGAAAAACTTGTCAACTAGTCACCCATTGGTATGGAAATCAAGCAAATGAAAAAGTGAATTGAGTTTTACGTTTCTGCAATATCAGCGGTCACCATATTTACATAAATTTAACATTCTAAAGTATCAGCAGTTACGTAAATAACATAATAAATTAAAGGAATTTACAATAATATTCAAAATTGAAAGAGAAATGTTCCTTATCTATTTTAGAATGGCAGCACATGAGTATACCTTGTGATTCCCATTCTCCAATGTTTTGACTGTAAGAAGTCATTTCACATCTAGAGACGATACAGGAAATTCCTTCTGCAAATATTGCACGATTTATAGCGCTAGGTGGCTGCTCTAGCTCGTCGTGCGAATAAATGGTAAACTCCTACTGATTCCAATACCGATCCTAATATACCTTTATTTATCTCAAAGAACCCGCAGCAGTTAGTATGAAGCAAGTAACCCACACAGTAACTGTGGTAAGTAACAACTGTAAGTAGCCTTGGAGTTTTTTTGTTATGCAACATTAAAACCAATTTTCTAATTATTATACATTTGTTATTTTTCACTTTTATTATTGATGTAATGGTGCTTACTGAGAATGTTACAAACCATAAAAGTTAACAGTTAGTTTGAGGTAGATATTAACTCTTTAGTTAATTAGTAAAAATAAATTAAACATTAGCTTTGTATTATTACAAATACGGGATACATAAAAATAAAACAAATTTAAAGTTTATTATTTTGACATATAGTGTAATATTTACTTCGTATATTAAACACAAATATGTATATCATTACTTGGTAGTACTTGTTTCATAATACATCTTTGATGAAGATAAAACTTTGTTTTATCTCATTAGTTACCACAGTAATAGTTGGCTCTATTTAATTTCATTTCTGAGGGGTTCTTTTCTAATCTTCTAGCATAATATTTCTCGCTAACACTCAATTATTTGGACAATATTTTTAGCA
This sequence comes from Tachypleus tridentatus, assembly GCF_004210375.1. Taxonomy (NCBI): domain Eukaryota; kingdom Metazoa; phylum Arthropoda; class Merostomata; order Xiphosura; family Limulidae; genus Tachypleus; species Tachypleus tridentatus. The sequence continues at coordinate 21,625,757 of NC_134827.1, forward strand.
CTAAACTTTTGTGTGTGTTTATTAAAAAGTGAATGTATTTGAACTGTGTTTTAAATGGATACTCACAGGATAAAGCTTGAAAAACGAAATTTTTATTATCTTTCATCCTCTTTCTCCACTGTAGCTACAGCCAACAATAATTTGCAAGGTATTGGGAGAAGAGCACAAGAAGGAAAATTGTTGTGAAAAACAAACAAGAAGAAACAGCTATCTTAATGCCGTGTTGTTAGAACACTGAATACTAAACTGAAAAATAAACTACTTATTACAAGGATTTTATGTGATTGTTAAAGGGTGATAATTGACAGAAATTTTATTTTAGCATGTAATATTCTCAAGGTTAACCTGTTTACAGTGTTACGTGAAGGGCTACCATATGATTATTTATAATATTAGGCAGTACATTTCTTCCTCCGTATTACCTCAAAATAGTATTTTACTTGATTGTACAAAAATTGCTTTCAGAGAAAATTTTGTAGTTTTCTAGTGATGATAGAACAACGATATTCCTTAGATAATATAAGAAAGTCGTGTAACTACTGCATATCTTGGTACTTATCTTATGTACTCTACATCATCAGTTGTGTATTAATGTCTGTTCTATTAAACATCAAAATTAAAACAGGATGAACCATATTAATAAGGTTTCTGTTGATACAAACAAATCAAATCATTGAATGTTGAAGAAACCTGAAATTTATCCAAATAAGTTTCCAGAATTAATAAGACAAATAAATTACGTAACTGATAGCAACAGGCTACAAATATCGCGTAAACCATTTTGTAAGTGATTTCAAGAAAATAATGAATATAATCGCTTGGATCAAATAATTGTTGTAGATATTTTAAAACCTTAAAAAAGTGTATTAGACACTTCATTCAGCAACTTAAGCAGATAAAATTCAATAAAAAAACGTTTTTCACTTATCTCCCAGAATTAAAGTCATGGATTATTTATTTAAAATAAGTGACCAAAAATTACTTTCCGAAAACGATGACTTTTTATGGTTTTCATTTTTTAAAAGAAATTTATAATTATTTTTTATAACAAAGGAATGTAAGCGTGTGGGTGTTTCTTGTAACAAATCTATATTGGGCCATCTGCGGAATTCACTGATAACTTAAAAATAATAAATTCCACAACGACTTTTTAATATCAATTTTCCGGAATAAAGTTATTACACAGGCCTCGGAATTTAAGCTTGATGAAAAATGTCTTGCTTTTGAAAAAGGATTAAGCTACGCAGGTTTCGAATATAATATTCAATCTTATTTTATAACACATTGATTTTTCACACATCGGGAAGGAAACACCTCAACATTACATGAAATTATTAAAATGGAAAAATGTTACTGTTTATCCAATATGCATCATAATTTTTCGTGATTCGTGTGAGTGTGGAAAGTAACATCTGTTGGTTTTGGAAACAACGTTTTTTTTTTGTCTTTTTTTATGTATGGCGATTAGAGTATTATTCCTATAACGCCTGAAAATCCAACAACCATTTCAAAGATGGATGTCACAATGATAGCGCCTAATATCCAGTGAAAGCTATAAGGAGCTGTATTATAAACAACTTACAAGGAAATTATACATAATAAGTCTGTTTTGTGCCCACTAAACTAGGGACGGCTAGCGCAGATAGCCATCGTGTAGCTTTGCGCGAAATTAGAAACAAACCAAACAAAACTGGCTGTAATAAATCAGGGACGTTTTCAGCAGATGTGCCACAGGGTTAAAACAAATTTAACAAAACCAAATTTTAGCCTAACACTTTCAGTTATCTAAAATAACTGTATTTCTATATAAACTATTGTCCGTGTTGCTCTTATTTAGATATTTGAACGTAAGTTAAGAAATATATCTATCTATTTTTTAATTGATATCTGGTGATAAAAATCCAAGAAAACCAAATATTTAAAATCAATTTACTTGATGTATAATAAAAATATAGTACGTTATACTATAACAATATTAAATATAAAAATCACGAAGTAACAAGACAACTACAGTTCATACAAAGGAGCGGTAAAATACTCCTTTTATGAACTACATATTTATGTTGCTTGTCATATCGTAGGTAGTGTGATGGAACTAAAAGTTTATTTGTTTAAGAAATGTACGTAACGCAGGATATACATACACAGGGGTCAGAAAGATGTGTTCAAATGTGATATAGGTTTTCAAAATTATTATGTTTCATGACTTATTGGCACTGTTCAAAAACGAAAAACGTTGATTTGTCTTTATATATGGTTTTAGCTGTTAGAAATTAAGCACATAGAAAGACAATGATCTGTCTGTGTTCTGATCACCACCGTATTCATATTCGGATTCTAGCGTTGTAAGTCTATAGACAAGCTGCTGTGCGCGTAAATTTATTGTTTAAAATAAAAGTATATGTTTTAAGTTTTGTAGATTTACACAAAACAGTTAAGATCTAAATATTTAAAAGTGTTATTTGTATTCATTACGTTTTAACTTTTGTTAATGTAACCTGATATAAATGCAGTTTTCACTTAAAACCTTATACATTAAAATGGTACTGTTTTCGTAGGTATGTATATTATAATATTAACTGCTACAACTTAAACACCTTTAATCAGCTCGAGAAGCAAGATAATAATCAGTTATACTTGATATAATATATTACGTTCGGCCTATTATATTTTTTTTCTAAGCTGCGTTCTTAATATAGTCCCTTAGGGATTTTTCAAACTAGGTGACTGTATAAGAATATTATTTTAATCCAGTATCCATAGCGAACGATGATTTGATTGAACAAAATGAGTCGTCTTGAACAGATATGACGAAAATAGCTAAGTTGAAATTCTATTTTTATACAATAGCCACAACCAATAAAACATTTGCAGTATATTCTGTACACTTTTCTTGAATTTTACCTTTTTTCTCATTTGAAACTTAGCGTTTAAATTAAGTTTTCTTACAGACTTTATATGTTAGATAGACAAATCCTGCACTATTTTAAATATTTGCGCGAGCAAACAAACAAATTCGTGTAGATAAAACTTCGTTTAATAAAAATACATTACAAATAAATAAAGTATAGTAATTGTACTTATAATAGTGCACATAATATGTAATACTTGAGAGAGCTCAGTGTATGACACGCTTTTACGAGTTGAAACAAAGAAACTCAGAACAATGAAGAATAAGACCCATACTGAGATAATGTTTTGTAACAAGTATTGTTCATAATAATCACATCTACGCGAGTCTTTATTTCGATAAATGAAAGAATTAATGATATCCTTCAATCTGACAAAGGACAATTATTCAACCAGATACCGTCAGATACACGATCAAATCAAAATATTATTATGTCTTCAATTAAGAATAGATGTTTCAGTCCATGACTCATATTAAAACACAAAGTAAAACGTTTCATATTGAACAATTATTGGTGTGAAATCTAGTAATCGTGAAAAGGAATAAACCAAAGATCAAAATAAGCTCTCTAGTGTTGGGAAACAGTAGAAGGTATGATGTTTGACTTCTTTATCATAAAAAATAATCACTGAACTTCTCACTAAAGTCTCTAATTTGATGGTAAAGTTAAGAAACAGAAAACTAAGATATGGAGAATAGTTGTAAGAATACACGAAGAAAGCGACTTTTGAAAATAAAGTTGGTTTCAAACTCTGTGTGTAAATAAGGACAAGGTTAATGTTCATAAATCATTATTTGTAATAGCAATTACTTTAAATGTATTGTTATAATTTTAAATAATCTTTTAACTTGTTTTAGGCTATTTGAACTTGCAATGTTCAAGGTTTTCGATAAGATCCTTGAAAAATAATGCCAGAATAAGTTCTACAATATAATGGAATCTCCTTAAAGTCACGTTGTAAGTTCCAAGATGTGTACTTCTTGTTGAATAATTTATGACAAGTTGGCAGGATTTATTACTAAAAAACTTTTGTTGTACATTTTGGAAACAAAATAATGTTTATGAGCATATGTAACTCTTTTCTTAGTTTTCAAAGTTTGTTTAAAAATTTTATCTCACAAATTGAATATATGTAAGTATTCTATAATATTATAAATGAAAGTGTCTATCTACGAATATGTTTTCTAATATAACTTTTTCTTTCTTTCTTTTTTTTTGTATTTTACATGTAAAGCGTACATTTACTAATAACTACCGTTACAATGAGGAAAACATGAAAATGCGTGTCATTTCGTTTCGGTACGAATAAAACATACATTGGCTAAAAGCTAATTTAGTTATTTTTTTACATTAATTTCTAAAAGAATAGTTAAACTGTCAGAAAAATTAAAACAAACATTACCCTGGAGTTATTATAGTTGATGATATCCGTTATAGCAAAGATATATAAACTAATTGTATGAAAAACAATACCATTTCTGAAAATATTTTTGCAATATTTTAATCTTATGTCATATTTTTACTACTCCATACACTATTGATTTTGTAATTTTTATCAGTTTTTGCTTCCTACGCATAAAATTTTCATTAAATAAAGTAACAACATCTAACTGATGTGTTTGCGATATGTTAATATAAGATTGTTTCTTACCTTTCGTTCATCGACTGTTGTTTGAAATTCCTTTTCTGCACTGTTTGTTTCGTCCTAAGTTTAAATATATATACATTTCAATACGTAGAACAAAGTTAGAAAATTTTCATTGTCTTCTGCTAAACCTCGTATCCACTTGTGTTGTTGTGCTTTTAAATATATATATACGTAAACATTCCAACATTCAAAGCAAATGTTCTTCAAATGTTATGGTTTTTAAAATGCATAATAGCATTCAACAAATATCTATTGTCCCGATATAAATGTTCTGACTGCTACTCAGATGCTACTCTATGTTTAGTATGTATTCCATTTCTTTAATTAAAATGTTTCATTAAATTAAAATTAAAAGTTTACAGCACAGGTACATTGCAGGCTTATATTTGTAACGAAGCGTTTTTTTAACATTTATTTTAGAGGCATATTATTCAGTACAAGTGCTTTGGTTTTCAGCCCTTTAAGCCCATATCTATACAAACTTTAAATTTATAAGTTCATATTTAAATATTAAAATACGCTTAATATAATACTTGCATTTTTCTGAATTTGTTCATTGTTTTATCTTTTAATACTCTGTGAAAACTTTTTTAATTGTGTTTTACTTATAAATATATATAAACAATGCGAATCGTATTGTATTTTATAAAACGCCACGCCCAGGACCTGAAAACACCAAAGTAAACATTTAATACCTTCAGATAAATCAAAGTGGTGAGTCTGCTACGAAATCATTTGTGACATCTTGAATACAGATCTGATCACAAATATGATAAAAAACTTTCAAGTGAAACGAGTTTTCGTATGTTCTGGTGGCTCGTAGATGTCTCAAAAAATTTAATCAAAAGTAGTCTTAAAATGTTCTTTGAAATCTATTTCTGACACGAATAAATCCATTAATTTTACATTTGAAAACAACTAAATCACCAGTAACAACAAACAAACAAATTCTTTGCAGTCTTGCTTCTAATATTTAGATGTACTACGATGTATTAATTGATTTAAGCCTTTTCTCAGGTTCTTTAATTGACGTTCTTTCCAGAACTACCTGCCCGGCATGGCCAGGTGGTTAAGGCACTCGGCTCGTAATCTGCGTAATCTGTCACACCAAACATGCTCGCCCTTACAGCTGTGTGGGCGGTTATGTGACGGTCAATCCTATTATTCATTGATAAAAGATTAAACCAAGAGCTGGTTTGGGTGGTGTGATTAGCTGCCTTCCCTCTAGTCTTACACTACTAAATTAGGAACGGCTAACGCAGATAGCCCTTATGTAGCTTTGTGGGAAATTCAAAACCAAACCTGATTTACAGAACTACCTTGTATTTTTTGCTCATTTTTGATATAATCGACATTTATGCGTAGTTTTCAGTTTTATTACTGATATAATATTAAGCGAGATTTGAAAGTATCAAATTTGAAAGTAATTATATCAAGGATGCAATATGTATAAATAATTCTTGAATGTGTTTACCTCTATTTTGATGTTTAATTAATGCTTAAAACTCTTTTTTTCTTAACAAAATTCACGTGAAATTGAAACTTCAGAGATGTATAGTTAAGTTAACAACAATACTGGCAGTCTCTAGTATTTACATACATACACAGTACGTTGTTTATTCTAACACTCGAGAATATTTTGACGACTTAAAGAAGAGGCGGAAATTAGAAATACACATTTAACAATACAAGTTACATACATATTTAAATATATGTTTAGCTAAAGCAACCATCGACAATAAAGTAAATATATAAGAATTAATCAGTGAAAAAAAAATACAATCTTCAATCATCACCAAGACATAAATATGTTTTTAAGGGAAACAAAATTTAAATTTTATGAGATATAGTTTTGTCACACATGTTGATATTCAATTTTTTTACTTCTTGTTTTCTCCTTACTGCTCAAAAACGCACACAGTTTGAGAAAAACACGCAGTACAATCAGTTCCGTCAACAATTGCGTTAAGTTTCGTAGGACCATTTGTAAACTGTTCCATTGCTGTTGTTAACATATCCCATCAGTAGCTGTATCTTTTACTTTTAAAATTATTGATAAAATATTTCTTCATCTTGAAGAAGAACAATACAGTTTTCGAACTTAAGGTAAGGTTAATTTATTTATACCAAAACACATTTCTATTAAACCATTACACTATGAATGTTATACAACGTTTTAAGAGCGTCAACGAACGAGTCTGTTCTATAAAGTTTTATTCGATCTGTATTCCTAGATGAACAAATAAGATCGTTACAAATAATTTAAATGTTTATATCCAACTTTTCGTAATTTGAAAAAGATTAGCACTGTCGTTATGGGTCTCAAATCAAGATTTTTGGCGTTTATGTGTAAGCCACTAGGTGGCTATATAATAAGATGTTTACTCGGGAAATAACATCGAACAAACTCCAACACTCGTGACTAAATTGAGAAGGCACAAGCAAAAATATCAAAAAAATTATTGTTAGTCAGATCAATTGACACAAATACTTGGAAATAAAATACATGTCAGTATTGAATGACGGTTCTACTGTATCCTGTATTAATGGCCCAGAATAAGAATGAAGTATTTACTGGTAGAATACAAATGTTAACATCACAAGAATAATACGAAAATAAAACGATAAGCTATAACTGATTTCTTCTTTAATTTGACATAATATAATTTAGAAACATTTGTTTTATAAAAGTTTGTACAATGGAATTCTCGGTGTTCTAGTTGCTGTTTTGTATTGTTTAATATATTGTTGTGTATTAGTAGTTCTTCACTAACAATAATTTTGCTTCTTATATTTTTTCATTAAACATATATATTTTGAAAACATCAACAAAAGTATGGTTATAAAATCTTTTCGAATCCTCCTCACCTTTGTTTCACATAATATTGTTTGTTTGTTTGTATGTTTGTTTTTTGAATTTTGCACAAAGCTACTCGAGGGCTACCTGTGCTAGCCGTCCCTAATTTAGAAGTGTAAGAAGGCAACTAGTTATCACCACCTACCGCCAACTCTTGGACTACTCTTTTACCAACGAATAGTGAGATTGACCGTAACATCATAACGCCACCACGGCTGAAAGGGCGAGCATGTTTGGCGCGACGGGGATGCGAACCAAACACCCTCAGATTACGAGTCGCACGCTTGGCCAAGCCGGGCCTTACATGGTATTCATTTTATGTTACAATAAAGTGGAACTTAAAAGTCCCAGAGACTCAACGCCAAGTCTGATAATTTACAGAGATAAAAATCAAGTTTCAATATGTTTAGTAGACACAGTGTTGATAGTTCATTGTATAACGTTGTACATAACAATAAATAAAATTAAAAGTTTAAATAACCTCTTCATATAAGAAACTAATTTTCTTTCATATTTCTATTTTTCATGTATTATATCATGGTTTTATTGACCCCTGATATAGAATCGAAGAAAGTCTCTATCTTTCTTTTTAGTTTTAAACTCTTAAGTTACTACACAGCATTTGGTGTGAACTTCCAGTCTTTCTTTTTAGTTTTAAACTCTTAAGTTACTACACAGCAGTTGGTGTGAACTTCCAGTCTTTCTTTTTAGTTTTAAACTCTTAAGTTACTACACAGCAGTTAGTGTGAACTTCCAGTCTTTCTTTTTAGTTTTAAACTCTTAAGTTACTACATAGCAGTTGGTGTGAACTTCCAGTCTTTTTTTTTAGTTTTAAACTCTTAAGTTACTATACAGCATTTGGTGTGAACTTCCAGCCTTTCTTTTTAGTTTTAAACTCTTAAGTTACTACACAGCATTTGGTGTGAACTTCCAGTCTTTCTTTTTAATTTTAAACTCTTAAGTTACTACACAGCAGTTGGTGTGAACTTCCAGTCTTTCTTTTTAATTTTAAACTCTTAAGTTACTATACAGCATTTGGTGTGAACTTCCAGAGCATGAAATAAAAATAATTTTATCTTAAAACAGATCAATTCCGAGGATGCTCCAAAATTACATCTAATTTTTAAAATACACCTTGAACTTTTGTTGAAGGTTTTCTGATATAAAAACAAAAAGAAAGAAAATAACAAACTACCAAACAAATGCCCTGGAGTAACATATGATCATATGATGTTCAAGAAGTTTTGCTAACAATGGAAAGAAACCCTTAAGTCCAATAGATTTTGAAAGGTTGACCTTTCTTCTTCAATTTGCCAATGAAGAAAGAAGGTTCACCATTCGAAAACGCTGCTGAATATAATCATTCCAACGCTATGCCAAAAAAAAGTATGAACATTCGCAAAGTTAACTGTTCTGTGCTATTTTTAAACTAAATATAAACTATTAGTGTACACAATACCTTTCAGTTTCCTCATAATTTACAAAAGGGTATTTAGTTTCTCGGAAAATATAAATCACTCGAACAAAATGCGACAAAACAGATGTTTATTTTATAAACTAATCATGTTTACTCCTAGAAAACCATAATTTGAACTCTGCGTCTAATTAATATTACGATTATTTTGTAGAAACTTTTTGAGTTGGCAACGTAATACCTAAGTTAAAAAATTGACAATATTAGAGGGAATAAACATTCATGAATAAACTACATGTTTGAGATAGTTAATGCGAAAACATAATAACATATGCAAGACAAAGAAAGAAACAACATAAACGCATGATCTCAGCAAATAAATTTATCACTTAGCAGAAGTTGTACTTAGAATTTATTTCTTTTACAAAATGGCACAACCGGTTAAGGCACTCGACTCGTGATCTGAGGGTCGGAGGTTAGACTCTCCGTCACGCCAAACATACTTGCTCCTTTCAGCCGTAGGGGCGTTGTAATGTTACGGTCAATCCGACATTGCGTTGGTAAAAGAGTAACTTAAGAAATATACCAAGATAAACAATTTTAAATGTAATTCGCTCAATAATCTTCAATTCCACATTGCGTTGGTAAAAGAGTAACTTAAGAAATATACCAAGATAAACAATTTTAAATGTAATTCACTCAATAATCTAAGCTTTTGGAAACATAAAATATTTTAGATAATTTACTTTCAATGGAGGGCTATGTGGTTGATAGAAGACTTCGTGTTTGAGACATTTTCAGGCTTCAACTATCTCTGCCGTATTAATAGAAATTATAAAAAAAAGTTTCAAACTTGTTATTTCTGAAAGTAAGTGTTTTATGTATGAAAATAAATATTATGTTATTGTTAATAAAGTAAAGGAAGGAGAATTCACAAAGTGTAATCATTATTTAATACATCAAAAGTTCTGAAATAAAACAGCAAATTGTCAATACTTAATGATATACTCGATTATTAATCACTAGATGTCGCTGCAATTTATTGTTTGTTTGTTTTTGAATTTCGCACAAAGCTACTCGAGGGCTATCTGTGCTCGCCCTAATTTAGCAGTGTAAGACTAGAGGGAAGGTAGCTAGTCATCACCACCCACCGCCAACTCTTGGGCTACTCTTTTACCAACGAATAGTGGGATTCACCGTCACATTATAACGCCCCCACAGCCGAAAGGGCGAGCATGTTTGGCGCGACGGGGATGCAAACCCGGGACCCTCAGATTACGCGCTTGGCCATACCGGGCCATGTAATTTATTTTACAAATTTTTTGTATTTCTACAGAATTACTATCTCTGCTAGCCGTCACTACTTTTTAACTAACATATAAGCAGAGAGCAGAACTCACGACCAACTCTTGAGGTATTTTCCATTACTAAAATAGTACGCTTTGATAATCGCTGTACTATCATACCCAAGATCCCACAGTGTGAAATGCGTTTTTGTAACTACTACATATATACCTTGAATAACTTAATTCAGAGAATGACAATGTGGTAAGCAGAAAAAAAGTGTTCAAAATCCTACTTTTAAAGGCAATATTAAATTTTAAATCTACAATTTTAAAAGAAACAATTTTTCTGTAATGTTTCTTACTTTGTCTGTTAGAGATTTCGAATTGATTGCGTGTAAAGGAAATATTTTGAGTTATGCATTATCATTTATGTCGAATGAGTATCTAATTTATTATTTTAAGTATTACAATTTCATATATACAGTTGTTGTTGGTCCCTTTGTGCTCTGCCCACCACAAGTATAGAAACGCGTTTTTTAGTGTTGTAAGTCCGCAGACATGCCGCTGAACCACTGGGGAGCATACATGTAGAACCCGTGTCAAATTGTAATTAAATTTTAGGTATTAATTAAATGTAGATATATGTCAAATTTATGATATATTACAGGAAGTGTAACCGACACATATTTCTTTCTCAACACATAATACTTCAATATAAAAACAATAACACAATTCATAATATCAGTTATTACAAATATTAATTAGAAATGATAATTTATATATAATATTTTTACCAAGTTGCAAAGAATAAAGACTCTCCGCTCTAGTCTGAAACTAAATATTTTATCGATGGTTTATGATGAACGAATTAATTTCGAGTCATATCAGTACACTAAATAAACGGGTAGAAGCTAGCTCTCTGTTCTTGCCTGCTTTCACGTGATTTATTAACAATCGATGTTATACAATGTTCTCGTAAAATACTAACGTTCAAAGTTAATTCAATAAAGTTAGACTGTTTGCGATGTCCGAATTTTATAAATGTTCATGCTCAAATATCTGCAGGGTTCTAAATGATGAGCGTTTATCACACTCATACCTTTTGAGGTTCATAGTACACTAGCTTTATTAAACCAACAATTTCCAACTGTTTTTTACGTGTGGATTTGTAAACTACGGGAGATATTCTCAAAGGCACATTTGCCAACGATACTGGTACACAGTACATCGATGATTCTTACACTCGAGAATCTTTTACAGATTTAGAGAAAAGGCGGACATTTCGAAATACACATTTTATAATATAATTTACAACATTTTCAGGTATATGTTTAACTAAAGCAAATGTAAATTTGAAAATAAATATATAACAGTAAATACTAAAAAATACAATTTTTAATGCTCAGTAAAAACTAAATCTATTTTAAGTTTATAAATTTCCATTCTGAGAGAAAGAGTTTCGTCACATCTGATGATATTACGTATCTTCATCTACTACTATTTGCATAATTTGATTATGTTATTTTTTTGTTCGTTGATAAAAGAGTTGCCCAAGAGTTGGCGGTAGACGGTGATGACGAACTGCCTTTCTCTCGTGTTACACTAATAAATTAGGGATGGCTAGCACAGATCACTCTCGTGCAACTTTGCGCGAAATTCAAAACATATTTGAAAGTATAATAATTATATCAAGGGTAATATTTGTGTAAATAATCTTTGAAGATTATTACCCTCTATTTCAATGTTTAATTAATGCTAAACAACCCATATTACTTAACAAGATTCACGTGACGTTAAATGTTCAGAGAAGTTTATTTAAGTTGGCAACAAAACTGGCAGTCACTAGTATTTACAGTACATTATTTATTCTTACAGTCGAGAATCTTTTAAAAACTTAGAGAGAAAGTTAAAATTTCCATTACACATTTAACAATACAAGTAAAATACATTTTTAAATCTATGTTCAACTGAAATAAACATCGATATTAAAATAAATATATAAAAATAAATCAATAAAAAATACAATCTCTAATTATCACCACAACGTACAATTGTTTATAAGTTAAACAAAATTTAAATTTTGTGAGTTTTGTCACATCTTATGATGTTACGTTTTTTTAGCTCCTCCTACCTCGTAGCGATTCACGAACGTAGTAATAGAAACACACACATTACACCTGGTTCAGTGAAGAACAGCGCGAAGATTGGTTAAAACTTTTGTACACAGTTCGACAGCTGTTGTCAACGTATCCTGTCAGTATCTATATTTATTACTTCTGAAATCGTTCAGAAAATATTTCCAAAGCATGGAACATGATAATCCGGCTTTTGAATTGAAGGTATGTCTATAAAGTTTTATTTATTTATACAAACAAACACATTTATTTTTAATATTAAACCATAACACTATGTGTGTTATACAACATTGCAAGGCTGTTAAAAAACGAGACTTACGTATATATGTAAAAACGGCTCGTTTGGGTTGAGAAAATTATTTTGTGGAGGAGCGAACAACGTTTCGACCTGATACATTCAAATATCTAACACCGCCATCTACATTCCGGTACTCGGTTACACAACCCCTTTCAAACATGTGGTCAGCTTCCGGTCAGTTTCCTCTTCCTTTCTTTGTGAACCTGACGATGACCGATGAAGGTCGAAACGTTGTTCGCTCCTGTACGTAAAAATATTTTTCTCAACCCAAACGAGCCGTTTTTACATATATATTTTTCTCTACAAGTGGGTTTTATCAACATTACTAAGACTTATGTGCATAATTTTATTCGGTGTATATTCCTGGCATGAACCAATAAGATTTTATAGATAATTTGAATGTTTATTTCTAACTTTGTTTTCGTAATTTAAAATGATTAGAATAGCATTTTACGAACATCACGTGAATCATGTTAAGTATTATTGGATGTTTAATTTTAATTGAAATATACGAAAAAAAATCTTCATGGATTATTTACACAAATACCCTTGATATAATTATTATACTTTCAAATCTCGCTTAAAATTATCTTACCAATTCATCTGAAAACTACGCCTGTATTTCGATGAAATCAAAAATGTACAAAAGATCAACTCTGTAAAGAACGTTGATTCAAGAACATGAAAAACAGGTTTTGCAAGTTTAAAAGAATGAATGCGTAGTAGTACATCTAAATATTATGAACAAGACTACAAATAATTTGTTTGTTTGTGAAGACGAGAAAAACTCACTTGTACAGAAAAATATATATGTAAAAACAGTTGGTATGGATAGAGAACTGCAATGTAGAAGAGCGAAAAACGTTTCGACTTTCTTCGGTCATCATCAGATTCACAAAGAAAGGAAGAGGTAACTGACTGATAGCTGACCACATGTTTTAAGTTTTGTAACTGAGGGTAGGAATGTAGAGGGCGTGCTTAGATGTTGGATTATATTTATAAATATTGGTACAAAGGCGTTTTTTTGTATTGGTTTATTTTGGGCTTGAGTTGTTGTACAAGTAAGGCTACTTTAATTTTACGTTTGTTTCTTTATTAAGTGTGGGTGTTTTCTATAGTTATGTTGTGTTTATTTGAGTTGCAGTGTTCGAGGACGTATGATGGTGACTTTTTGTGTTATTTGAATCTGGTTTTAATTTTTTTGCTTGTTTAAATCTCTGGTTTAATGCAGCATGTCAGTTGATGGGCTAAGTTCAATTTTTGTTTCTCTAAGTTATTTAGTTCTTTGAATTGCGTGTTCAACAACGCTTTAAGTAGTTTTTTCTGGAAATTTTGGATAATGATTGCGCATTGATAGTTTTACCTTTACAAATTTAGGAGTTAATTGTTAGTTTTTGATGCTTTCAGGTTCTGAGCGTGGCGTTTAATGATATACAATACGGTTTACAGTGTTTATTATTCTGTTTATAGCTTTCGTAAGATGTGATAAGATTAGTTTGCAAAATAAAGATACCTGCTACCTCAACTGTTTTTATCGCAATTTGTTTGATTATTTATATTTTACAAGAAACTAAATATTTTTCTAGTTACTCTATTTGAAAATCAGCAAAGGTAAGTTTGAAAAGAACCAAACATTATCTCATATAACAATATTTTCTAAATATTTTGAAAATCAACAACGTGTATTAGTTAACTTTACGAATCTAGATACTTTTACATTTGCGTAGTGTTGACATTAATTTAGCAATATGTTAATACAACTGAGAACCTTTTGAAGTTTATTACATGTCATCTGTTACCCCAGAGCATTTGTTAGGAACTTTGTTATTTTGCTTTTTTGTTTATTTTAATATTATAAAAACGTCAGTGAAAGATTAAGATATATTTTAAAAAATAAATGTACATTTGCAGCGACATCTGAATCAGTCTGTTTTAAAATAAATTAGACCAAAATGAATAGTAACAAATATATATATCTAGTTTTTGAAATTCTCATCTCACACTAGTAACTTACAAAGTTTGTAAGTATTTTCGTATTTCATGGCATATGTACTTTTATCTGACGTCGCAACAGCATCAACCTATAACTTTTAGCTTTCCCTATTAATGTCATTTTAGAGTCTACTGACTGATAACGCACTAGTGCATGGTATTGCAAATGATTCGGGTTAATTAGAAATGAGGAGTGTTATGAAGTGTTAAAAGTTGAAACTATGAACAAATTGAAAAAAATACAAGTATGATATTAAGGTTATTTTAATACTTAAATATTAACTTACAAATCAAACGTTTGTATCTATTTATATTTAAAAGGCTGATAATCAAACTCTTAAAGTGAATAATGTGCCTCCCATAGAAATGTTAAAACATCTGCTTTAGAAATACAATCCTGGGATGTACTTATGTTGTACCTGTTAATTTTAATTTTATCAAAATTTTACATTAAAAAATGTAGTACGTTGTAAACATTGCGTTGAATTTGTTAATAAAGGGCCACGGTATAAATATTCTCACTTCATTGGCCAGTGGAGGCTTTATTAGATGTTATTATACATTTAAAAAAGACACAAAGTTCCAAAGAACATTTGCTTTGAATGCTGGGACGTTTATGTGCATACATATTTAAAAGTATAACAATACAATGGATAACAGGTTTGGAAGAACACAATGAAATGTTTCTAAATTTGTTTTACATATTGAAATTACATATAATCATTCGTATATTATTCATTCTGAAATAAATCATGTAATTTTGTTTCACCGTCTTAAAGTATATGGCCAACACTATCGTCATAATATTGAAACATGATGTTTGGGAGATAGGACTATTTTAAACAAATGACTATAACGCCCTCACAGCTGAAATGGCGAGCATGTTTACGAGTCGCACGCCTTAACACGCTTGGCCATGATGGGTGGTAGAGTAAAGGACTGTTTTAAACAAATGACAATGACTTGAAAGGAACTGATGAATTTCAGATATATTTCAAAATACATTAGACTAACGTACTTTCAGGAAAAGAGATAATACAGAAAATATTCTTTTCATCAAACATTTAATAATCTCAAAAGTTTTCAAGAGAGGTTTATCAAAGTATTTAAGAATCTGTTTTAAGTAACATATGTTCCAAAACATTTAAAATGTGGAAAGACACAAAAGAAATAATTAGAAATAGTGATAGAAGATTGTTATATTGGACTAACTAAATATCTTCGTTCTAAAACTACTTTACTGGCAAATTAAAATACGCTAAAAGCTACACAACTGTATATGTTTCATGCGTGTATGTAAAAACTATTTTTAAGAAACAACTTCAGAAAGAATATCATTTTCGAACACTACTTTCCTCGCCAGTTAAAATACGATAAAACTTAGCAATCGAGCAAGTGTTATAAATAAAGACAGCACATTCTTCAACAAAATAACTGAAAGTAATAGTCAAGATACTTCATTTACCCCACAGCCTTTAACCAGTGAAGAAAAAGAATCAAAGTGCTTTACAAATTACACTATGATAACGAATTTATTTATTATTTTGAGTGTCGCTGATATAATGAATCATAAAGTTATTTATATCTGAACAAACTGTATTCTGAATTTCCTTTATGCATTAATAAAGACAGTTAACCTGAAGATGACCTGAGAAGGTCGGAACGTTCTTCTCTGCTTTATTATTAAAAATTATAATACCCATACGAGCCGTCAAGAGATATTTATACCATAGATATATTTTGTTGAAAATTGCTGGGCGATAGAGAGTAATTGCCTTTAGAAACAACTTTCTTAGAACTTCACTGAAAATGATTTTCTTACAACTATGTCGCAAAAAACAAAACAAATTGAAACTATATTAACAAAAAGTCAAAATCACACATCACATAGAGAGTAAAATAAATGTTAATAAATTAATTAGGTTTTTATTTGTGACACGTAATATCATATTTAATAACCATTATTCATGCTCTTGCATCTAAACAAATATTCACTCACATCATATTCTCTGCTAATATGCAACTGCTTTGTGATTTAATTGAAATATTTATAAGACATGTGCTTGTTTGTTTAGAATTTTTGCACTAAGCCACACTAAGGCTATTTGTGCTAGCCGCCACGAATTTAGCAGTTTAAAATTAGAAGAAATGCAGCTAGTTTCCTTAATCTAAGATTTAAACACTGTTATCCTTACTTAGATCTAGATTTAATTCTTACAAGGCATCTTTGTTCCTTTTACCTTAAGAGGCCAATGCTATTGATGCGAGTTTCTTTTACAATTGATGGTTTTACCACTCATGAAACATTAAGTTGTATTAGCAAAGAATGAATTAATCACGAACTCAGATGTATTTTTTTGGGAATTTAAACTTTATTCTTTTTTTAAAAAACTTTCTCTCAATCCCTTACATTATAATTCAACAACTTAGTAACAACTCTATAAGGATTGTCGACATAAACTGTTTCTCTTTGCTGTTTAACTCGAATTATGGTTAAATGTACATTTTGTTTTTCAATTATTCTCTGTGACCTTTGAGCTACATTCACAATAGTTAACCAATTAGTTTTGCGGGATACTCAAAATTTGAATCAAATTCGATCAAAAGCGCATGAGAAACATTTCCAATTAAATTGTTGACATACAATATGACCTCGAACTTTGATCTTCCTTGACTAACAGTTAAGCAATTGATTCTTGAGTGGCACTAAACCGTTGTATCAATATTGATCGTAATTAAATTTAAAAATTGCGAAGAATAATGTTGAAATATGCACACAGATACGGAGAGTGATAACTGCAGGCGATGTCATATTGGTTTGTCTACCGAGTAAATAGTTAATTTTAGATAACTCCCATTTGAAAATAACTGTGGTATTTCCATTCCTTGAACCTGAGAATTTATGGTTTATATTTAGTTACCACAGAAACGAACTTTGTTCTTTGGGGTGTTGGGTAAGCAAAAAGAGTGATTGCCAAATTCCAGCTACTTATCAAATAAAATACTCCACAAATTGGCAATTCGTGCTTTTAGACTAGTTGTCTTTTTTTTTTTTTTTCAGTAACATTCTAAACCACTTAACTCTATTGTATTTGTGCGAAAGCATTTTGCAACAAATGCTGAACTATTGGCGCGACATCTAGTGTCAAATGATCTAACATGTTTAATTATGAAAGCTAAAATATTGTTGCACAAAGTGGCTCGTAAGTCCCTACCAATCCATATGTTAATATGTTATACTCAATTACGCATGTAATATAAATTTGGTTCTTTATTTCAGAGACATATGACCGATGTAAGTCTATTTACACTTGAAGAGCGTATTGTGCATAATATTATGCAGCGAGAATGAGGGACAGCGCGCAGATACACTCTATACATAAGATATATGGATGGGTAGGAATTTACGGTCCACCCTGTATATGTTCAAAGTAAAGCATTTGATGTATTACATAATAATAATATTTTATAAACGTTTTTGTTTTAACATCAAGAAAAATACAAAATTCCTGATCATACATAGAACAATTTTAATAAATCAACCAGCCATGGATTTGAAAAATAATGTATTTCATTTCATATGAATCGTTCAGAGCATACAATAATAAATTAATTTAAGAGATATCAGCTTTTAAATTCTATTGATAATTTTTATCAAATTCAACTTTTACATGGTTAAATTAATTCCATATGTGAAATCTTATATCTTATATGTAAAATACTTTCAAATATGTCATGTTTGCAAAAGTAAACTTTAACGAACAACTGCCTTCATAAAACATTTATCGTTGTATCTATTTTCAGCTTTAAATTTCTTTTGTTGAATGAAATACGAACACAACATAACGTTTAAAGACGAATGATGTTGATCAGTTTACACTTAAATGTATTAAAATGATCTAATTTTTTAAGTATTACTGGCCAGAAGAATTCTAATAAGTTGTTCTAATTGTTTGAAAGTAAATCTTCATGTACTGAATGCTTGAATTTCTGAATTAATTCAGTGATTATAACAGTCACAATTACTCATTTCAAGTGAGAAACTTTTTGATTCGTTTATGTCACACGTCGTGTGAAACAAAAATTTCAATAAAAATTCTGTATTATTCAGAAATACTTGTATTGTGTGTGTGTATTTTCTTATAGCAAAGACTCACGGGGCTATCTACTGAGTCCACCAAGGGGAATCAAACCACTGATTTTAGCGTTGTAATTCCATAGACTTAGAGTACCAGAGGGAAGACGCACTAGTTTTGTAGCTTATAACATTAATCATTCTGGATTAATATTTGTTATTTTATTAAATGGTTAACTTAACACCAGCAATTCACTCATGCAAGTTTCTTTTAATGTGCAGTGTAACTTAGTATAATACATGATATTAAAAATTATTTTAAGTAAAAAATTTTCTCAACCCAAACGAGCCGTTTTTACAAAAATAAAGTGGCATTAAAATTATTGCATCGACCTCTAGTGACAAAGTTTTAAACATTATCTATAATGGTATTCACATGTTGTTGTAATTTCGCGACTACAACTTTGAAGGATTAAGTAATTATTGTATTTAAGGAATATAGACGCCGTTGGTAAAGGTGTCACATAATTCTTGACGTGTATAAGACACTTTTCGTTAATTCAATCGTGCAGCAGTCCACAAGTCAGTCGACCTTAATGTTTATGAACAAATATAGAGTTAGAAATGACAAAATCGGTAGCTGACTTTTAGACGTTTACTAGTTCAACTTTTTTCACGTTTTAGTTTGTGTCACTTATGAAACTTTATATCAGTGATATATTTACTTCTTTAAATCCAAGAAAGAATAATGTTTAATTTATTTAATTAAAACGTATTTATTATATTAAATTTTGTTTTGGCTTTGAACATGTTTAATAAATGGAACATGAAGACAATATAGTACTTAAAAGTGAAATCAGTTTCACTGAATGACGTAGATCGGCTCAGGTTTGATTCTATTGTTCAAAAGCACACTCAGTTTCAAAACGACATTATAAAGAAAACACAAAACAAACAAAAAACAGAGAAACTGAACTATCATTATAAGATTTACAGTTTCAATTTTCAACTATTAAACCAAAAACTTTTAGCTAGTTGTATTTCGGGATTATAGCAGCAACGACAACATTGTCAAGAAATCGTAATACGTATAAAGTTTGTCTTTGAAGGAGGAAATCATTCATTAGGTTTTGTTACACGTGTTGTGAAACTGGTGACAGCTAGTTATATATGATATATGATATATATAGAACATCAAAATTCCTATAAGGAAACATAAAATACGAATGTAATACCAACGAAAGTGCAATGAATAGAAGAAGGTATTTTACTAGAATGACAATTATAACGTTTTATTTAGTAGTACTTTCTTTGAATAAGAAACTTAGATTATGGAAGATGATGAGAGAGTATTAAATCTTTATTAAATACATCATTAAGTAAGAAACTTAACAATTTTAAATTTTAATATTTTCAGTCGTAGTCCAAGAACTATTTTTCGTACAACATGTAACAACCGAAGGTTTCGACACATCTTGTCGATTATTGTTTGTCTAAAGTGATTATACACCGAAACTGGACGATAGTTGACAAAATCTATCACGCTTCTGGTTGTACAATGATCTCGAACATTGATTATATTTAGATCTGCCTTAGGAGAAACACGATAATAATACTTCAGTTTATGAATATTTCCTAGTGACATTAGTGGACAGTCTAATATAAAATGTATTAAAATAACCAATTCTTATGGTATCAAACTAATTGTACGTTTATACTGACTTATATATTAACTGTTGTAAATAAACTAAATATGACAGTATTGTTACTTTTCTGAATCGATGTTATTGTTATTATTACTTTGAGGTTTAAATCTTTTAAGTAATGGTCTCACTTTACGAAGAAAAATATTATGGTCGTATGTTGGACTGATAGGAATGTACTTAATAAACAGATTATTTGTTTGTTTTGAATTTCTCGCAAAGCTACTCGAGGGCTATCTTCGCCAGCCGTTCCTAATTTAGCAGTGTAAGACTAGAGGGAAGGCAGCTAGTCATTACCACCCAACCCCAACTCTTGGGCTACTCTTTTACCAACGAATAGTAGGATTGACAGTCACATTATTACAATCCCACGGCTGATAGAACGAGCATGCTTGGAGCGACCGGCATTCGAACCCGCGACCCTCGGATTACGAGTCGAACGCCTTAACACACTTGCTTATGCCGGGCTCTCACCTTACTTAGATACCCACAAAAACGTTCAGACAATGACATATAGAGATATACAAAAATAAAATGTATGATGCACAAGGCTTTATACATTAAACTAAACAATGATGAAATTATTAAAATTGTATTAGTGTTCTTTGAAAATAGAATGCTGCAAAAATATCATAAAGTTTATATTCAAATTTATTGATGAATCAAGTCATGACCCCAGGTGCTACAGTGGTATGTCTGCAGGCTCACACCGCTTAAAAGTGGGTTTCGGTACCCGTGATGAGCAGAGCACAGATAGTCCGTTATGTGGCTTTGTTCTTAATTACAAACAAACAAAGAATCAGGTCATGGCTAGCAGGACGAAGCAAACTAGAAAATGACGTTTCTGAAAATATGTTGAGAGATAAAAACATACTTAATAACACAGAATATGCTTGATTATAAAGAGGGAAATCTGTATGGTTCGTATGAAAAGGATTTGAAATTATGAAATAAATTACGGTTTTAAATTTCATGACGAGTGTTTGGGAAATCAACCAATTAAATAAGTGATTAGTTAGTTACCTGCGGTTTTCGAGGATTGCCTCCGTATACAAACACATAGTCTTAAACTTTACTAACTATTCGAAATGATTATTATTGATGAAAAACAACCATGAAAATAAGGTGTCACCAGTTTTGGAGTTATGTGAGCAGTAGATTGAAAAAACAAAACAAAAAATGGTTAGATAACATACTGTCACGATTCTGTACGTTAGTGTAAGCGTTTAACATGGTTTTAATTTGTTTCTCGTGGTTAAGGGCATCTACTCAGTGTTACAGTTTTATAACATTGCAAATGTTCACCACTTTTAAGACACTTTTGTACCGATTTTTGACTGGATTAGGGTCCATAAACCTGACACAAAAAATATTGTTGATGTTATGTAGCCTCGAGCTTGGTCGGATTCTTGGATGCAAAGCTTTGGTGTGACTATGTAAGGATATGGAACTGTTGACCCGAACATTGTCAGATATTGCCGTCATTTTTAAATCAATAAATTAATTGTTTTATATTCATATTTCAATGAACTGACTTTACTTAAAATATAATCTAAGCAAGAGAAAAAGTTTAACAAAGAACTTTTCGACATAGTGAAATTAAAATTGTAAATATAGATTATAATGATTTATGAGTAAGGTTCTTCAACTTATCTTTACTGAACATTACAAATATATTTTTATGAACGTATTTGAACATCAACATTATCAATGTGCAACATTTATGTTAAGATTGTGTAACCCTGACGCTCCCAATACATGTTTTCTCCATAATAAAAAAAATTAGGAGAAAAGGAAAGACGCAGTTCACTCTTTGATTTCTGACGTGTCACTAAATTAGCCACCTTTTTGGTAATTACGCCTTTGGTCTGCAATTTTAAACATTTCAGGTTGAGACTCAGAGTAAGACACAGTTTATGTAATACAAACCTGTATTTTTCAAGGTACATTTGGTGTTTTTTGTTGTTTTTTTTCATAACTCTTGAACCAATAGTGTTATTTCTCGCAATGAAATTGGAAAATTCATAGATTCCTTTATGAACTACTAGTATATTTTTTTTTACATTTTTTTCTAGTTTTATGTTTTCTTATGCATAAAATGTTTATAAATTAAAGTGAAAATAAATATAAATGGACAGTAAAAATGTCTCTATATTAGGCCAGTTGCTTCTTACCTGTATTTCATCATCTTCATCTGGATTTCATTTCCTGAGTCGTTTATTTCATTCTACGTGTCCAGACACTTACATAAACATATATAGATATAAACACATTAATATTCAATGTTGAAACAAACCTATAAATTCCCAACCGTTTGTTTCATTTCAAGTTTAATTTTTTTTTATGTGTATATATATATATATAAATTCTGAAGTGGAATGTATTTTTGTTGACGCATGTTCTAATGCTTTCTAAATGTGTCGAAACAGCTAAAAACAAATAATGTAAGAAAGTGAATAACCTGAGAAGGATAAATTCAAACTTGAAAATAAGATAATCATCAGAAAAGCAAACATGATTTCCTTGAATCCTCATAGTCTGCTAATAATGCCACATTAAAATGAATCGCATGTTCTACTGTTTTAAACACAGAAAACCTTGTTCACAGATTTGTTAATTTGTTGTTGTTTTTTTTAATTTTGCGCAAAGCTACAAGAATATTGCCTATGCTAGCCGTCCCTAATTTAACAGTGAAATACTAGAGGCAATGAAGCTAGTTATCACCATTCCCAGCTAACGTTTGGACGACTCTTTATATTGGCCGTCATTTTATAACACCACTTACGGCTAGAAGCTTGAACATGTTTCGTGGGACGGGGATTCGAGTCCACGACCCACAGATTGAAAGTAGAATCACTTTGACTCGTTAGGCCCAATTTGTTATTTAACGTACTTTATAACTAAAAGAAAATATATTATTTTAATTTATAGTGAAGAGTGTGATCAACGAAACTGATCATAATTTTGTGGGTATTGAGATTATACGGGGGGTTATACGTTATACCCTCTTTCTCTCTCTTTACATACATACATATATAAATATTTATGGATATATTAAAACTTTGAGAAATATATTAATCGAAGTGTTTCGGTAAAAAAAAAACATCTTTCATCTTTCGAAAAATTATTATCGAGAAGAGTTAGTACGCCATTTTTCCACAATGGCTATGAAAATTTAAGGGAAGATTAGTACAATTTTTGCTATGTTGAAGTATAATGTGTAAAACTATAGTATTATTATAATTACAATAACGGATTTTATACCGTTCTGGGCCCGGCATGGCCTAGCGCGTAAGGCGTGCGACTCGTAATCCGAGGGTCGCGGGTTCGCGCCCGCGTCGCGCTAAACATGCTCGCCCTCCCAGCCGTGGGGGTGTATAATGTGACGGTCAATCCCACTATTCGTTGGTAAAAGAGTAGCCCAAGAGTTGGCGGTAAGTGGTGATGACTAGCTGCCTTCCCTCTAGTCTTACACTGCTAAATTAGTGACGGCTAGCACAGATAGCCCTCGAGTAGCTTTGTGCGAAATTTCCAAACAAACAAACAAATATTCCGTTCTATATATTAAACAGACAACCTAATTAATCAAAACATAATATTTTATAAGCGGTGTTATAATGTTAATTTTCCAAGGAAACTACAGTTCAAAGACATTCCATGAGATGTTAATTTTGGACAAAGCTTTAATGGTATCTGTAATTCTATCGATTAACGCGTTTCATACGTTATAAAAGCGTATCGTGTAGTAGTTTAATGCCAGTGACTTGTTACATTTAAATAAATAAAACTTTCTAATATTACCTTAAGATCGAAAAATGGATTATCTTGCCCACAGTGACAAAAGGTTTTATAAGCCACTTCAAGATGTAACAGGTAGAGATCGGGAAGGAATATACTGATCATAACAAATAATCCTACCTCTCTTAGTACACCTGTTGAATGAACCGCATATAAGATAGTTTCATTTTGTGTGTTCTTGAGTTATAACAAGACGGAGGAAGAAGAAGAGTGTAATATTAACGGATGTGACGAAGCTATTAATATAACCGGATTAGACGAAGCTATTAATATAATTGGATGAGATGAAACTATTAATTTCAGGATGAAATGCTATTCTACATAAAAAAAAACAACAGTTATTTTCTAAGCCTGTAATTTTGTGTAAAATGCCTAAGATAACTGAAGTATATTTGAGGTAAAAACAGTGCGTGTGTGTTTTCTTATAACAAAGACACTTAGGGCTATCTATTTCAGTTCACCAAGAGGTAGGTAACAACAGGAACTCACTGCTGAAAAAAAAAATCAATTTGAAGAAGACAAAAATGTGTACCTTGTACATAACAGTTACTTGGCTTGTTTATTATTAAGCTAAGGAAAATGTTGAAAGTTTAAAGCTTTTACATCCTTTATTTTAGAGAAAACATCTTTATCAAAGATAATCACTGCAAAAAATACTGCTCGCATCAACAGAAATAAAATGAATTTTATATGATTTAGATTCTTGTATATAACGTGCTTACACAATTCTCTTCCTTTTACTGTAGTAGCTTTCTGAAAATGTCGTATAACGTTTAAATACAGATAACTGACTTTTCTCTTTTATTTCTACTTATCATATACCATTTAAGTCATCGTTTATTGTTTTCCAGTGGCAAAGCGGTATGTCTGCGGACTCACGGTGTTCGAAATCGGGTTTCGACACTCAGTGGTGGCAGAGCACCGATAGCCTATTGTGTAGCTTAATTTAAACAAAACAGTGTTTAGTTATTTGTAAAAGCAAACGTGACGATTTCTTATAGTAAATAGACCAAGATTTATAAATTATCTGTGTGAAGCAGGTCTTTGTTCTTTTAACATAGCAACCACAACAAGTACGGGAGCAGTGAACTGGTTAAACTTATACCTGTACACAAAAAACTGGGCAAATGAATGAGAAGCGACAGAAGATGGTACAATAACGTTTTACTGTATGTGTTTATTGCCATATATTACGACTGCATGTGTAGGTATAGAAACGTACGTACGTTGCTCGGAAAACAACCATACATGTTCACTCTTAAAATTCTAATTATAACAAGAGTCAATCACAAATTGGTCATATAAAATGACAAATAAATATTTGACCTTTGATACATCAGATAAACAAAAAACAATTGATAATAATTAAGTGGATGAGGAATCTGACAATATTTTTAACGACAGGTTGAATTACCTGCTGTGCCCTTTGTGAAAGTCTACAGTTAAAACGTCTGATTTAAAAACTTTTAAAAGTATTTTTAAGGAGACTACGCTCCACAGCCTTTTTCCTCCCCTTAAAAACGTGATAAACGTACACAAATTGGCCAATAAGAAGCAAATTCACTTGGAGTATTTTTAAAATCATTCATTCTCTAAGCAATCTGTTTCTAGACACAGAAAGTCACTACTGATAAGTGGGGAAGTGTAGAAGTCGAACAGAGAAACTTCGCAGAAATGGTAAAATGGTTGTGTCAGTTCTCGTTCAAAGTAGCCTATTTTACAGTAGAGAAGTGGTCAGTATTACTACTGTTTGGATTTGGTACAGATAACGCAATTATTTTAATAATGATTTAAATTTCTGTTTCTACGGAGAACTATATTTTACGTCAAGAAATAAGAATCATTCTAAAACTATTTTAATTATTTATTACGCCTCTAATTCATGCTTTAGTCCTTATCCTAATTGAACCAGAAGTTAAAATGTGTGTGTCAGGAAATATATTGTAACGTAAGTGGCAGCAATATCTTAATTCTTAACATTGCAGCTGGATATTTTATTTTGTTTATTATAAGAAACACGTCAATGTACTCAAACTTTTATTTACAGTCTTTGACTTATGGAATTTTGTTGTGGTGTGAGTTTCTACAACAGCTACTGCAGTAAAGATATAAGGTTATTCAACAGAAATTTTTATTTTTCAAGATGTGGAACGTTTAACAAGAATTTGGTTTACTTATTGACTAACAAGTTAGCATGCTAAATTTGGTCTAAATCAGTCAACTAGTTTTGGAAGAGATAACGTCTACATAAACCGAAAGCTTTCACCTCAATATTAGATATACACTGTACCGGTATAGTTTAACTTGTACAGTGCACATGCGATAAAAACGCCTGTATCTTTATTTTTTATGCTTAGTCATAGATTGTTTCACTCGCCAGAGCAAGATATAATAAAGAAGAAAATAAAAAAGCAGCTTTTCTTGTTACAATCTGACAGTCTGGCAACACATGTAACTAAACAGGAATTAATACTGGTATCATATGGAGGCGAAAGGAAACTTTCATAATGTTGTATCTGCCAACTTGTTACGAAATTGGTATGGATTATTCAAACCGCTTGAAGCTGAGTTTCGATACCCGTGGTGAGGAGAACACAGACAGTCGTTATGTAGCTTTGTGCTTAATTACAAACAAACAAAGAATCAGGTTACAGCTAACCGGACGAAGCAAATTAGAAAATGAGGTTTCTGAAAATACATTAATGGATAAAAATATACTTAATATCACAGAATATGCTTGATTATGAAGGGGGAAATCTGTATGGTTCGTATCAAAGGATTTGAAATTGTGAAATAAATTACGGCTGATATGGTGAGCATGTTTGGTGCGACCGGGATTTGTACCCGCGACCTTCGGATTATGAGTCGACTGCCTTAACCACCTGGCGATGCCGAGCCTACATGTTTGTAAAATATGTAAAAAAAACTCTTAACATAGAATTATCCTGTACATAAACACGCAAACACAAACAATACACAGCTAATATCAGTTGGTTTCGAGACAAGTCACGAAGTCTCTTTCCACCTGTTCTGTTTAGTTGAATGTTTCATAAAAGCAGTCATCGATGAAATTTTAGAATTTGAAAAGTCCATGTAATGAGTAGCTGTGATAAAATTTGAATTAGGAAGAGCAAATAGCACGATGTGGCTTTGCTATAAGAAAAACAAACAACCACTCCTTTTCACAACTTTTCTACACGAAGAAGCTTTATTTTCGGGATTGTCATCTGTTACAAGATGCTGCATCTTTCTTACAACAGCAAGGGTACGACTCGTTTCAGATCTTTCTGAAGATGTTTTTCGAGCCGCAAGTTTATTTATATTCTCTAGTTTATTAATACCATGTACAGAAAGGACAGTATCCCTTCAAACTTGCTTTTCTTTTCACTATAATTAGTTATTTTACACCTTCATTACCAAAAACAACACCAGTCACCAGCTTTTCATTGAGACCTCAAAATGGTCTCCAGTAGCACAGTGTTATGTCTGCAAAGTTAAACGCTTGAATCCAGGTTTCGATAGCCGTTGTGGGAAAAAAAAACAGAGAGTCCTCATGCATTTTTGTGCAAAATTCAAATGAGACAAACCAAAAGCATATTACTTTTGTAACAATATCATATGAATTGAACTAATATTTCATTGAAATATTGAATTTGTATCCCTATTCACGTAAGAAGTCATCATTCGACAACGAACATAGGTTAAAGAAAAACTTTTCCACATTGTTTGGAACATTACACCTATTTATGAAATATATGGATGTGTTGAATATTGCGTATAGAATTCTGTGATTTATGAAAAGTAAGACAAACCCATGAAATTAACTAAACTATTGAAATAGAGTAATTTATAACAGTGTATGATAAGTGAAAGTGTAAAATAACGAATTCAATTTGTTCCTTGTGGTTAAGGTAATCTAAGGATATCACAGTTTTATGACATTTGAAGTGCTCCCCATTTCTAAGTCAATTAAATTTAGATGAACAGTGTAGAATCTTATTTTGCATCAAATGTTAACTACCTTAGGGTCCCTCAACTTGAGAAAAAAAGTATTGTTGATGTCATGTCGTCTCGAGACGAGTCAGAGTCTTTGATTCAGAGCTATGATGTGACCAAGTAAGGATATGCCATAGACTTTCCAAACATCGTAAGTTCTTATCGTGATAAAGATTTAGGTTTATGGTGTGTATGTAGATTTTATTAAACAAAACTAAACTATTTTTGTACAAGCATTCGAAGAATATGAGACACTAACGCTATAACGTAACTTATTTATTCTTCGTTACTGCTCAGTAAACAAAATAACTAAAGTAACGTAATTTCCAAGTTGCAGAATTGTTAATATCATAAAGAGAAGAAGCAAAGATCCCTTCTATTACGTCGGCCGAGCAGAATACATGTATCATACCACAACTGCATAGCGTTGTATAAAAACATACTTTGAAACAAACGATATGTGTACCTTGCCCGTCAGAGTTAAGTGTACATAAGTGTAATTGTGGTTTAAATTCATATTTCATTAATTTCTGAAGTCGGATTTCAATTTAATTTAAAAATTTTTAATACACTTGTATGATACGTGAAGGGAATGATGATCCAGTGGTTGAATGTTTCATGCAACTTCCTGATATATTAAGTTCTACGAAGAAGTGTTAGAACAAAACTAAAAATTAGATTTCAGGTTCCTTTCAAAGACAAATTGAAGGTAAATCACAGAATGTTATTAATTTTTATATTTAGAACAACAGATAATAAGTGGAAGTGCTTGAGTTTAAGAAACAGTTAATATTTTGTGGGTCCCCTTTTTGCTTTCCTAACTGCAGACATTGAACTAAATGTTACTGTTACATTCCCATAAACTTAATTTGGAAGTAATTTTTGATTTGTCAAGTTTTGATATATGAAATTCAAATCTGCTCTGTGGGGGCCATTGCATCATTTAAATGACTCCAGTAGCTTCTTTCTTTGCTAAGAAATTTCTGAATAGCTACATGGGAGTTATCTACACTCCCCGTTCCTAACTTAGTGGTATATTTGTAAAAGAACACCAACTAGTCTTCACCACTCACCGCCAACTCTTGGGCTACTGTTTTACCAACGAATAGTCGAATTGACTGCACATTATAACGTTTCCACAGATGAAAAGGCAAGCATGTTTATTGTGACGGGGATTCGAAACCGCGATTTTGAGATAACAAGTCGAGCGCCCAAGCAGCCTGGTCATGCCGATTGTTTGTATGTTTTTGAATTTCACGCAATGCTATACGAGGGCTAGCTAAGCTAGCCGTCCCTAATTTAGCAGTGGAAGACTAGAGGTAAGGCAGCTAGTCATCACCAACCACCGCCAATTCTTGTGCTACTTTATACGAACGAATAGTGGGATTCACCGTCACATTATAGCTCCCCAACGGGTAAACGCGCGAGCATGTTCGGTGTGATGGGGATTCGAATCCGCCACACTCAGATTAAGAGTCGAGCACCTTAACCACCTGGCCATACCGAACCTAGAAAACACAGATAAAATATGAGAAAAAATTAAGCAAACATTACTCTGTACGGATATCCCTTAAAATATACGTTTGTGATGGCTGTTGTAAGTGAGGTATCTCAACAAATTGTCTGAGAGACGAAAGCATTTCTAAAGAAATCTTTGTACATTTTATTTGTATCATATAATTCAATATTTAATACTTCTATAATTTGTATGAGTTTTAATTTGTACGCGAGGGGTATTTGTAAACTAAAAACAAGATTATTTGTCGCTTTTCACTTTTGGTTCATAAATTTTTCTGGATTTTCTTTTACTCTTTTGTTTGGTTTGTTCTATATATGAATATATATACATAAGCAAGTTTATATAAAATTTGTGATTATATTAAAATTATAATTTGTAACAGAAGTATATCCCACACTTGTATTTATAAGGCAGGGTTCTATGCAATTCTTTTGGAGACATGATATTCAATACAAATATCTTGCTCTTCACTTTTGTAAACCGATGTCTAGGTAAACCTTAGATTTATTAGTTAATTTTTAAGTATCAAAATAACCCTGATCACGTAATTCTATTTTATCAGTTTGTTCATTGTATCAATATTCAATGCTTTATGAAAACCTTTAAGTTTTAATTTACCAGAAAAAGTAAGAAGTACCATTTGCACTACAATATATAATAGTGTGTTGTCTGTAAATCAGTAAGTACACTCTAAAATGACACCAACTAAACGACACTTAAATTTGCAGTGTGCAACTGTCGTGAGGACAATAAATATGCACATGCCACAAATCACGAGAATAATTATCACAATATGTAAGTTACCATACAGCGTGTCATATGAACTTCAAAAGCAAGAAATAAAAATAATTTTATTCCGATGACCCTGCGAAAGTACATCTAATTTTAAAAATATGCCTTAAACTTTTGTTGAAGGCTTTATGGTATTAAAACAAAGAAAAAGCAAATAATAAATCAACAAACAAATGTTCTAGAATAACTAATGATGACATGTAATATATTTCACAAGGTTCTCAGCTATATTAAGAGACTGTTAAGTTAGTAATATCGACACTATGCAAACAAAAAGTATCTGGATTCGCAAAGTTAACTGATACGTGTTGTTTTTAATATATCTAGAAAATATTCGTAGATATAATAATTTTCACTTTTCTAATAACTAACATTCGCTGGTTTTTAAATAAGACATCCACAGTCGTATTTTGTTTGATCGAAAATATAGCTTACTCGAACGAAATGAGACAAAACAGATGAGGTAGTTAACGTATTTTTTATGAACTAATCATATTTATTGCTACAAAACTTTTAACTTGAACTCTGTGTCCAATTATTTAATATCACAATTAATTTGTAGAAACTCTTTAGAAAGCTACGTGAGATAGCAACGCAGTCCGTGAGTTAAAAAATTAACAATATTAGAGGGAATAAAAATTCATATATAAACTGCATGTATGAGATACCTACTTAATGTTAAAACATCAAACCTTATGTTAGACAAAGAAGAAAACAACAAAAACGTTTGATCTCAGTAAATAAATTTCTCGCAACGTAGAAGTTGTACTTAGAAATTTCTTTTTCTTTCAAAAGATGACAAACCTCATGTTTGATATTGCGTGACTGAAATATAAAGACGCAATTAACTTATTAACATTTATTTTTACTTTATATGTGATGTATAATCTCGACTTTTATTCAATAGAGTTGCAATTTGTTGTTTTTTTGCGAAATACTTTTAAGAAAAGCATTTTCAGTGAAGTTCTAAAAAGTTGTTTCTGAAAGCATTTACTAACTATCGCCCAGCAATTTTCAACAAAATATCTGTGGTATAAATATCTCTTGACGGTTGGTATGGGTATTAACATTTATACTAATAAAGCAGATAACAACGTTTCAACCTTCTTAGGTCATCTTCAGGTTAACTGTCTTTGGTAATGCATAAAGGTAATTCAGAATACAGTTTATTCAGATACAAATAACGTTATGGATCAAATATGTCAATTACGTTTGAAATTAATAAATCCATTCGTTATCATAGTGTATTTGTAAAACACTTTGATTTCTTTCTTCACATGTTAAAAGCTCTGTGGCAAATGAAGAATCTTGACTATTGTTTTCAGTTATTTTTTTGGAGAATGTGCTGTCATTACTTGTAACAATTGCTCGAGTGCTTAGTTTTATTGTATTTTAATTGGCAAGTAAAGTAGTATTGGAAAATGATATTTTCTCTAAAATTGTTCCTTACAAATAATTTCTACATACACGCATAAAACATTTACAATTGCGTAGTTTTCATTGTGTTTTAATTTGCCAATAAAGTTTTTTAGTTAGTCCAATATAACAATCTTCTATCACTATTTCTAAATATTTCAATTGAGTTTTACTACATTTTAAACGTTTTAGAACGGAACTAACTTAAAACAGAATTTTAAATACTTTGTTAAACCTCTCTTGCTTGCTTGTGAATAGAAAAAAAACAACAAACAAACAACAAAAATACATCATTGAAGTGTTTTGAGATGAATAAATGTTTGATAAAAAGAACATTTTCTGTATTATCTAATTTCCGGAAAGTATATAACCCTAATGTATGTTGAAATATATATGAAATTCATCAGTTTTTTTTTTTTTAAATCATAGTCATTTGTTTAAAAGAGTCCTTTCACCTAAATGTGATATTTTACTATTGTGACAATAGTGTTGGCCATTTATTTCTAAACGGTAAAATAAAATTACATGATTTATTTCAGAAGAATTATTGCACTATAAAACGTATGAATTATTAGAAAATCTTGCAGGCATAGTTGTGAGTTCAGTTTGGTTATGATGTTTTATGACTAACACTTTGATATTTATGTTTGTAAATAATATACTTATTAATATAGAAACAATAAGTTTTGAAACATTTTATAATTTTTGTTAATTAGGTCAAGTTTGTAGATGCCTGAATATATCTTAAACATGAGATATTATTGAACGACATAATCCTTAATTGAACTAAAAATATTTTATTTTTGCAAAAGTGTAATTTATTGAATAAATTATATTTAAATTTGTTTATTTCAGTATTTTTCATCTATTTAGTTCTTACATCATAGCACCATTATTGCTGCCTGATATCACTAAAATGAAGCACTCTTGATGTTGGTACTAAATATCCATATATTAACGACCGTAGTCAGGTAGTTATTCACATGAACCACTTTTACCTTCTTTATTGCTTTAAATGATCTCCAATTTTCACTTTAAATGACATTAAAAATAAGTGCAAATGGTTTCAAATGTTTTTCTATTTAAACTAACGTAAGATAATGAACTACACGGTCACTCCCATGATTGCAGCGACAAATGCTGACAAAGGTTTCAACATTTCTTTAAAATCAAAATCCCTTTATTTAACGAAACATGAAGACATGTATAATACTTAATGATCAAATTAGTTATATTTAATCGCGTAGATCAGTTTATATTTAAACTTAGTAATATGATCAAAGTTCACTACATTCAAAACAATATTATAAAGCAAAAACTATCTAAGTAAAATGATTAGATTTATAGTTCCGATTTTCAAGTATTAAACCAAAATTTTATATAGAGTTGTTAGAGTTTAAAAGATAGCTGTACATTGTGATTATACTAACAACGATCAAAATGTCATAAAATAGTAACATGTAAAGTTTGTCTTGGAAGCAGGAAATCATTCATTAGGTTTTGTTACACGTGGTGTGAAACTGGTGACAGAGAGTTAAACCTTCCAAAGGTTTCATAGGTATATATCAAATAATATGAATTAGCCTTAAATATGTCTTTTCATTTTGCTTTTCGTGTAGTTGTATTACAAAGCATACCTATTTAACTATCATTAAAATAACTGTTAATCAAACTAATGAAGGTAAAATGAAAATCGTCTTTATTCAGTAGAAGATATTTACTAAGCTACTGTTGCGTTTTGTTTCAGTCTTGTCTGTCAACAATATATCAAATCACGGATGATGTACAAACTGATAAACACTTATGGTGACATTTCTGCAAATGTCGTATGTGAAAAGATGATCACGGCATGTTTTTACTTTCAACAGTTCTTGTTGCAACTGTTATAACTTATAAAAGGATGATAACATTTTTTTTGTACTTTCGACAATCAGTCGATGTTACGATTACAATTGATTTGAGGTATAATTTTTTTAAACAATGATCTTACACTACCAAATAAACTATTCTGATTGTATGTTGGACTGATAGGAATGTACTTCAAAATTTTATATCTTTTAATTAGGTTCATGCCGAATGGGAGGTCATAGGTTGGAGGTGACAACAATGTCACTTGATCACCCTCAGATCCATTAAGTTCAAGGCCTTGCTTTCTCCATTTTATAAGTCCTCTTTCTTCGTCTGTTCCTGAAATTCATACATTTTTATTATATATTTTTAGCTTTGAGAGTAACTTCAATGTTGTTTTTTTTACTGATGTATTTGGAAAGATGTTTATTGATTTATATCTAATATTACATTTATTTTTAAAAGACATAATATATTTTCTCCTGTTTCTCATCTGTAGGTTGTAAATATTAAACACATGATATACAGGTCGTTCTATAGACTTGACACTTGGTAACAAAAAAGAACGAAACAGACTTTCTTCGATTCTATATCTGTGTTCAGTACAAATACGACATAATACACGAAAAACAGAAATATGGATAAAATTAGTGTCTTATATGAAAGAAGTTATTTTAACTTTTCATTTTTTTATTATTATGTACAAAGCTGCTATACAATGAACTATCTACACTGTGTCTACTAAACATATTGAAACCTGATTTTTAGCTTTTTTAACAATCAGACTTAGTGCCTTTGGGCCTTTCAAGTTCTATTTTACTGTAACATAAAATGAATATTATGTGAAACAACGCTGAAGAAATTTCGTAAACATTTTATAAATACTTTTGTTGATGTTTTCAAAGGATATATTTTTAATGAAAAAATTAAGAATCAAAATTACTGTTAGCAAAGAACTACAAATACAGAACAATATACTAAACAACACGAAACAACGAGTAAAACACACAGTATTCCATTGTACGAACTTTCATAAGGAAAGTTTCTAAATCGTCTAATGTCAAATTAATGATGGAATCAGTTATAACTTATTGTTTTATTTTAGTGATCGTCTTGTGATGTTCATATCTGTATTCCACCAGTAAAATTTTCATTCTTATTCTGGACCATAAATTCAAATTACAGAAGAACCTTCAATCAGTACTGATGTGTATTCCTATCATTATCTTTTTGTTCATGTGTTAAAATCCCCCCATTTGATTGATGTCTTTACAAGATGGAGTATGATCGACGTTTTACGCCGTGTTAACATCAATTTATATAAAGCCCTCCAAGAGGCTTATAGAAATCTAAGTTGCTAAAACTCCTGATTTGATACTCATAACAACTACTGCATAGAAGGCCCATTGTGTACCTTAGTGATTAATATCAGCAACAGAAACAAATTTTTAGACAATGGTAACATGTTTATATATACTTTATCGTAGTGGATTCTTAATTGATGTGTTTTATGTTTAGGCTTTCTAGATTGCAGAAATTTTTATCGTTTCCAAGACGTTTCGTTTCTGCAGCCATTGTAGTCGTTCTTATTATAATATTAAAAGGCATTAATCTCCTGTAGGACTTTGAAATAGTTTGTTTGGAACTAAGCACAATGCTACACCACTGACATCGATACCCAGTTTCTAGCAAGCAACTGAAAAGTAACTGAATATTTTAAGGCTGAATATAATATAAACCCCTAACATAATATTTTAACGGAGTTACATATCTCATTGCCATTTGTTTGGTTTATTCTCGTACTCTCGACAGAATGATCCATTATCTGGTATGGAATTGTCTATCAGAAACGCAATGAGTCCGCAGCCACACTCTCTGGGGCTTTCAAATATTAACCTTCAAAATATTTTGAGAATTTCATTTTTATTTTCAGAGCAAGTTAACTAAGGTATATATAATTATCACATTGTCTATCGTTATACTAAATATTATATCATTACATCATAACTTGATTTAAACAGCCCGGAGACTGTATTCTGAAGTTAGCAGGCTAAAATGGAGGGAGTGTGTTTTACTTATAGCAAAGCTGCTTCGAGCTATCTGCTGAGTCCACCCAGAGGAATCGAACCCCTGATTTTAACGTTGTAAGTTCGTAAGCCTACCGCTGTATTAGATGGAGAACCGGTTAAAATGGAAATAGGTTAATCAATTGTCAGGAAAGTTATGCTACAAATGGAAGCTTTTTTTTTTGTTTTGAAAGTTACGCAGAATAAAATTGTAATGTTTTATGCAGATACTGTAAGCTACAAAAATAACTAAATTTTTCGAGTCTTAATATAACATAAATCGCTAAAATAATATTTTAACGGAGTAACATATCACATTGCCATATGTTTGGTTTATTCATGAACTCTCGACGAAATGATCCCTTACCTGGTATGGAATTGTCTAACACAAACGCAATGAGTCCACCAACAAATACACTGGTGTTCAAAAGAACTGTAATGAGTTGGTTTGCTACGTCATTCCCTAAACGAAACAAAATAAATAATTTAAAAATAACTTACATTAAGGTTTATCAATCTGTTGTAACTTAAAGAATATTTTATAAACTGGTGATCTGGTTCTCTGATAATTAGATAACTCTCAACCATCTTTTAATGTTACAAGAATTTTCCATTTTGTGTGACACAAACCACTATTATATATTTTTAAATACTCTATGTTTTGTAACTTTTGCAACATTCAACAGTCTATATAATCTAACAGATGATTTCAGACATAGTTTTATAACGCTCAACAAATTTCCTTCCCCAAACTTCAATCACCTTAATAAATGTACGTACCTACATCAATAGTACCTGGATGACCACTAAACCACTTTGGAATGGTAATCCCCATAAATAAAGAAAATCCAAGGATAAAAATATTTCTCGATGAGTGAAGATCGATAAATTGTACATTGGATAGTCCAGCTCCCGTAACCAATGCAAACATAACACATATGTTTCCACCAATAATGGGCTCAGGAATTAAGTTTAAGAAGGCTCCAAACTTCCCCAGAACTGCAAAAATCATCATGGTGACAGCACTATACTGAATAACCCGTCGACTAGCCACCTATCAGTATGAAAGTCAAGCAAATGAAAAAGTGTACTGAGTTTTACGATTCTAAAATATCTCCCGTTACTACATATACACGTGTTTAAATTTCCAAAATATCAGCAGTTATGTTATACATACATATATCACAATAATACAACAAGTTTAAGCAATTAACAGTAATAAACAAAATTGAAATGCAAATCTACTTTGTAAGGGCAGCACATGGGTATACTTTTGTTATCCCGATTGCTCCAATGTTTTGACTATAAGAAGTCATTCCACATCCAGATCCCCAAATTCCAGAGATGATACAGGAAATTCCTTCTGCAAATATTCCACGATTTATTGCGCTAGGTGGAGGAGGAAGTGCACAAGCTAGTCGGACGCATGCGTAGTAATCTCCTATTGATTCTAATACAGATGCTAATATTCCTGCAAACATTCCCAAAACAGAACTGATGGTGACTGTTGGTAAACCCCACTGTCCTGAAAGACCAAAATGAAAATATAAATTATCTACCCTTTTTTGAAATGTAACATTCTTAAAATACGTATCGACTGCTTTAATAAAACACATGTACAGTAGAACATAAAACTGATACATCTTTCACATTGTTACTTTTTATTAGTATAATATTGATTTAAACGTAATATATGTTTAAAAGGGATTTAAACAAATTAGTTTCATTATAACTGAACGAATAACACGGTTGTATATTAAAAGAATTGAGCAACGGATAACTTTGTAAATTCCCCACGTAAATAAAAAAAAATCTAAATTTCAATGGTTATATTTATAACTACTTACCAGGATAAGGAAATCTAAACCAAGGACTGGAATACATCGTCTGTACACGAAGATCAGTTCTGGCTGAGTTAGTTGGTCCCAGAGCATCTGCAGCAGTTAGT
This sequence comes from Tachypleus tridentatus, assembly GCF_004210375.1. NCBI lineage: Eukaryota > Metazoa > Arthropoda > Merostomata > Xiphosura > Limulidae > Tachypleus > Tachypleus tridentatus. Next base: position 21,663,460 of record NC_134827.1, read on the forward strand.
ATGAAGCAAATAACCCACGCAGTAACTACTGTAAGTATGACCTGCAAGTAGTCTTGGAGTTACTTCTTATTCATCATTAAGATTACATCGCTCACCATTATACATTTGTTGTACTTTTACTTTTAGTATTAATCTCTCAAATAAACCATAAAGCAATAAATTAGCATTTAAATTTATTCCAGTGGATATTGGTTTAGATAGAAGACTAGGAACAATACCTTCTGAATATGTAAAAAATGAAATACTTGACATTTAATATGTAGTTGACATGAACTCTTTTGTACGAAATAAAAATAATATGAAAAATACAGTTTTTTTATAATACAAACACGTGATACATAAAAATTAAACAAATTTAAAGTTCTTTATCTTCAAATGTTGCTTTAATATTTATGTCGTACAGCAAATACAAATTTGTGTATCTTTCTCTTGTGGTACTTGTTTCATAATACGTTTGTTGTGTTTTCTACTTCTTTTATCGCGCTACCTAAGAACAGTAACAGCCATCTATGTTTAGGTTCATTTTCTTAAAAGCTTTTTTTTGGGTGGGATGAAAGTTACAACAAAACATTTTTAAGTAACTCTTAGTTGTTTGGATAATATTACTTTTTTCACAAAACTATTTATAATTGAGGCTTTTGTGTGTTTTTAGAAAAGCTGATATGTGTGTGAACAGTATTTTAAGCCTTTACTCACTGGAAAAAGCTTGAAAACTGGGAGTTTTTCGATCTTCCATCCTCTTTCTCTACTGCAGCTACATCCAGGAATATTAATATTTTGGAGGTACTGAGAAAAGAGCACAAGAAGTAAAATTGTTCTGAAAACAAACAATAACAAGATACAGTTATCTCAATACAGTGTTGTTAGAAGACTGAATACTAAACTGGAAAAACTACTTACTGTAACGTATTTCGTATGATTGTTTAACAGCAATAATTAATATAAGTTTGATTTTAGCAGTTAATATTGTGATTATTAACCCTTTCATAGTGTTAAGCGTAGGGTAAGTTAATGATTACACTGGGGAACACTCATTTTGTTGCATTTAAAAAAAGACCTTTCTATAGTCAATTTGAGTGTGTTGATTTCAAATCTGAAGTCAGTTTTTGTCTGCAAGCTACAGATTTTATGCAATTTGACATTTTTATTTATTTTTAATGTTTCGTTATTATAGGAAATTATAGGAATAGCTTATCAATTTGTTTGTGTATTTTATTCAGGTAGGAATTTGCGTTTGTAACTTTTGCGTTTGTACACTTCATCTGGACAATCTCGTTTGATGCTCCAGCAGTAGTCAGCCATCATACTTTTGTCCCAGCGCCCTTGGTCGCGTTCTTCCATGACCTTTAGGTCTTGGTGGAATCGTTCTCCTTGTTCGTCACTCATAGCCTCCAGGTTGTCAAGGAACTTATCAAGGTGGCTGTTCAAAAAATGGACGTGAAAATGCTTATACATGGTTTTCGCAAGTTCACATTTGTACAATTTCATTAACCTCAAATTGCATACAAACTAGAGCTTGTAGAGAAAAAACTAATTTCAGATTTGAAATCAGCGCCTAAAACTCCTTCAGAATCAGTTAAAATATCCAATGCATCTCAAAGTTACTGAAAAAGTGTTCCCCAGTGTTATCTATAATGTTAGGGAGAAATCGTCTTTCTCTGTATCCCTTCAAAACAGTATTTGCCTTGATTGTCTGTATATCGTTTTTCAGAGAGAAATTTCTATTTTTCTAGTGATTATAAAACAACAGTAATTCATACGTGAAATATGATTTGTGGTATTTTGTATGTAAGGCGTCTAAAGCATCTCATTTCAACGATCAGCCTTCATACTGATATTCCACTTTCCCTGATGTTTTTCGGTCTTGGAATCAGATAGATTGAGCATTGCTTCTTTATACAATGCTGATATCATGCTTTGCTGTACCATTAACCCAAAAAGTATGGGAACTTTGTTGAACGGTTTCTTCACCCAGCAACATTCAAATATTTTTTTATTATCCACAATGTTTCCAGCCATGTTCTTTGTACTTCACCTTATAAAAAAGTTCGACATTTTCATATGTTTCCATCAACTGAATCAGAAATAAGAACAGAAACACATATATTACCATTGTATAGGAGAACACCTTGTAGATTTCTTTTGGTGGAATTAATTAACAGTCGCCACTCACTTAGATCATAAAGTGCAGCTCCTAACATTGGTGTCAATTCAGCAATATTGTTGCAATTAAGAAGTAAGCCTTTTGGCGAAAAGAAAGGTATAATCGGTTTCTCACGAATTCTGTACCTGCAAAAGTACATCTTTAGAGAAAATAAGTTCTTAGCCGAAAGTTTGGACTCCAGAATCTATGAATATCCAAATCCCTCGTGAAATCACTGACATAACCAGATATTTCAGGTTGAATAGCGTCTCTATCATAATTTCTATTAACATCAGATACAGAATCACATGAAACTGTATGAAGAGTCTCTGATGGAGGACGAACAGGTTCATCAACATCGCCTGTTGGCCTTAAAGCAGAATGAAGGTTCGGATGAGAAATATCCTTTACGTTTCGAGAGTTGTAGACTTGTACGACCAATGATAAAAATAGCAGTCATTACTGTGGTTTTAGGCTTACACCAGACCACTGGAATTCCGAAAGGTTAAGACTTTCTCTTACTTTTAATTCATTATCTCACCTCTTCGACGCAAATGGCACAAATTTCTCTTAAGACCCATTATTTGTCGTAAAATGCCTCTTTGACGAATCCTGTGATGTTTCTTCTTAGTGTCTTTCCTACACCTTTACCACAAATATCTTTGAGTGATTTACGCAACCTCTTGTTTCCACAGAGACGGATAAGTAATATTCAAAATTAAAAATAATGTTGTTGTTGTTTTGAATTAAGTACAAAGCTACACAATGGGCTATCTGGGCTCTGCCCACCACGGGTATATAAACCCGGTTTATAGCGTTGTAAGTCCGCAGACATACCGCTGAACCACTGGTATTCAGAATAAGTCAATCAATGTAAAATTTCAAGAAACCAATCAAGAAGGGCCCGGCATGGCCAAGTGTGTTAAGGCGTTCGACTCGTAATCTGAGGGTCGCGGGTTCGAATCCCGGTCGCCCCAAATATGCTTGCCCTTTCAGCCGTGGCGGCGGTATAATGTGACGGTCAATCCCACTTTTCGTTGGTGAAAGAGTAGCCCAAGAGTTGGCGGTGGGTGGTGATGACTAGCTGCTTTCCCTCTAGTCTTACACTGCTAAATTAGGGACGGCTAGCGCAAATAGCTTTCGAGTAGCTTTGCGCGAAATTCAAAAAACAAAACTATCCAAGAATTTAGCGCAAATAGCTCGAGTATTGCAAATTACAAAAATCCAAGAATTTGCTGTATTGCAAATATAGAAAGCTTAAGCTTCCAAAAGATCGACCATTTATACTTATTACTAGAATACTCTCATGATTTACTTATTACAAATTAATGTTATCACATTTCATGTTTAATGTGTTTACTAAGTCTTAAATAGACAATAACAGATAAAATAAAATTAATATTCGTAAACTATCAATAAGAAAAAAAGTCCATTGTAGTACAAGACTTACATAAATGCTATTCCCCAGTTCTTACTAGCTGAAGAAGCTGCTTCTTCAAAAGTGAAAGTCCTATCAACGAGATGGTAGGGACGATAACTAATGGTGTTAACCACTGAAGTATTATTCCTATTACCCCTGAAAGTCCAATAACTATTTCAAAGATTGATGCCACAATGATAGCGCCTTGTATCTAGAAAATATAAGAAAAACGATATTTTAATATCTGCAAATATATATTATAGTTTATTTCAGATAAATAATTAGTTAAGTGTCTCTCACATTTATTTTAGGAAGTATTCGAAAATGTAAAAAAAAAGTAATTAGACGTTTCTCTCTCTGAAAAGGAAATCCTAATTTTATTAGAAAATAACTGCATGATCAACGTGATTAATTTTCTTGTTTTCTAATGAAGTGTTTATAACAACTTCATTTAGTAAAAAATATCTGAAATGCATATTTAAATCTGGGTTTAAATCCGTCACAGAGACTTAAACAGGATTTTTATTTCAGTATTTAATAGACTGCTTAATTTTTTCGCTGATATATAAAAAAATATATAAAAAATACAGAATGTGACGAATTTAGAGCTTTACATTTTGCTTTGTTTGTTTCGTTTGAATTTCTACCAAAGTTATGTGCACTAGCTTTCATAAATTTAATTTTGAAAGACAAGAAGGAAGGCCGATATTCATCACCACCCACTGAAAACCCTTGGGATACTCTTTTATCTACGAATAGTGGGATTCATTGCCACATTATAATAATCAAACGGCTGAAGGAACAGCATGTTTGGTGAAATGAGAATTCAAACCTGCAACCCTCAGATTGCGAGTCACGCTCCCTAACCACGTATCCATGCCAGGCCATTACTTATTGCATTTAAAGCGAATAAAGGAAATACTGGTATACATTTACTTTTACATTTATGACTTTTCACTTCAGTGCATGTAACATATATTTCTAAATATGTAATGCGAATAACCTGTATTGTCACTAATTTTTTAGAAGATTCTCGATCATAAGAATCAACACTGTACGACATGTAAATTTAAAATAGAAGTGATTGCCAATATTACTGCCCACCGAATTATTGATAGTATCGCCTAATGAGTAAAAAAATGAATATAATAATATATTATTTTAGTGATAAGTTTTATTACGTTAACGTAAAAACCTGCAACTCTGATGAATGTAAAGTCTGTGATGCTGAACTACTTCTTATTACAACAATAATGAATTGTACTAGTTTCTCCAAATCTCCGTCGTTAACACTAACATTCTTATTAATTTCCAGGTATACTCATTAAGTGATGTCGAGAAAACCCACTTGTAAAGAAATATATATGCAAAAACGGCTCGTTTGGGTTGAGAAAATATTTTGCATTCGCTCTTCTACGTAAAATATTTTCTCAACCCAAACAAGCCGTTTTGGCATATATATACTCATTCAGTAGCAGATCAGAAATAAATAATTTAGGATTTCAAGACAGTAATTATTTTACGTTTCCGGTAATTAATAAACTCCTTATTTCTTATGTCGGATACAAAATATTTCAAAAAACCTGTTTTGATATAATTTCTCACCTCTCTCATTCGGATTTGCCAGATTTCTTGTAGCTCTTCTTCTGTAGTCGACAACACTTCTTCTTCACTAGGACACTTCCACTGAGTTGAACTCAAAATAGCAAATATCGGAGCCAGAAAGACAAATGACGGACCCTGAATTATCGGAAGTCTATTAAAAAACACTGAATAAGTTTTTGCGTGTAAATACTAAATCAGTTCTGATTATAATTACACAGAGAGTTCAATCGACTGTAAACAATATCAAAACTATCTTTAACATAAGTATATTTACAGAAAAAGATTTGAAACAGGTTCAGGGTTCTATATAAAACTATATTTTTGTCTATTAACCTTTCACCAGACAGCTTCTTTCATATACACAGTTTGTAAACGTTACATCAAAAAGGTTTTCGAATTTCACCAGTTTAATCTAATTATGTCTTATCAGATGACATTGGATTTTGTCAGTAACCATGTAGCGTAATTTAAAGAATGTGAAGAATTTAGAGCTTTACATTTTGCTTTGTTTGTTTTGTTTGAATTTCTCTCAATGTTTTCAAAGATTCCGTGTTCAAAGCTCTCTATTCTTCTTTGTTTCTCACCATACTTCATCTAGAGTAGATGGTAGGATCTTAACGTTTCTTTAAGCAATCCAAAAACGTGGAAATTCATAAACGGTACGCTCGTCTTTATATATATGTCTTCGCAACGAATATCTTTAACGCATTTTTAATTTTCTATTGCACGTGGTAGTGGAAATTAAATGTTAAATAAGGTGCTTGTGTAAGCATCTGTTATATTTCATAGCATTTTTCACACCATTATTGTGTTTGTTCCTAATTAGTAACCTTCTCGTCAATACATTTTCAATAATTTTGTTTTTTTATTTGGAATGAAGTTCAAAGTTACACAATAGGTTATCTGTGCTGTACGTGCCACGGGTATCGAAACTTGATTTCTAGTGGTGCGAATACATATATTTCCTGCTGTGCCACTTGGAGATTTTTGACTGAAAAAATTTAATTATTGGAAAAGACCACTGCTCCACTTTCAACATTTGAAATGTCTATTTTTTGTTGTTAACTGAATTTCCAGTTAGATATTGAGCTCGACTGGCAGTCTGAGGGTCGCGGGTTCGAGTCTTCGTCACATCAAATATACTCCCCTATTCAGCTATAGGTGCGCTATAAGGTAACGGTCAATTCCACTATTCGTTGATAAAAAATAGCTCAATAATCTGCAAATGGTGGAGATGACTAGGTGCTTTCTCTTACACTTATGAAATAGGGAACCTTAGCGAAGATAGCCCTCGTGCAGCTTTGCGAGATATTCCAAATAAATAAACAAAAAACTTTATCTAGGTCATCAACTCACGAGGATATCACGATCGTATTAATTCTAGATCCTTAAACCGAAAATAGTTGAATAAACTAAACGTATAAATATCTGCATTGTAAATGTCTGTGATAAACAACGGACTTTGCCAGAGGACTGCGCATAAATGTTAAAGTAAATTTAATAAAACTTTATTGTAACATAACACATTCTGTAGCATAAAATAACTATATTTCTTTAGAAAGTATTGGCCGGATTTCTCTCATTTTCATATTTGAACATAAGTTAATAAATAGAGTTGTTGTATAATTTCGCGATTCAATACGTCAGTGTAAGTACAAAACAAGGACATCATTCCGAAAACTACAGTTTTATGATATTTCAAATGTCTCACACTTTATGCCTATAAAGTTAGACATATGACTTAGGCTCTTACCTTGTACCGAATGTTGACTGGATTAGGGACCCTAAACCTGACACAAAAAATAATGTTGATGTTATGTAGCCTCTAGCAGGGTCAGATTCTTGGATGCAGAGCTTTGGTGTGACTAAGTAAGAATATGCCACAGTCGACCCGAACATCATCAGATATTGCTATTATTACAAAACCAATAAACACCGTTTCTTATTCATATTTCAATCAAATACTACTTCATAACCGTTCTTAGCAATAAAAAAAGTGTAAGGTACTTTAATTAAACTCTAATAAAGGGAACTTTACGTTGGTGTTTCAACATCATGCAACAATAAACATATTAATTTATATACATTATAATTAAAATGGCAACTGTTACGTTGGTTGTTTGCTTTATAATGTTAACTGATACAATTTAACCATCTTTCACTAGCTCAAGAAATATAATAATAATCAGTTACACTGGTATGAGATATTATGTTAAGCCTATTATATTTTATAAAATTGCATTCTTAATATAGACCTTTATGGATTATTACAAACTATATGAATATATAAGAACATTATTTCAATCTCATTAACACAGTCGACCATCCTTTGATTGAATGAAACTCGTAATCTTCAACAAATACGACGAAAATAGTACAGTTGAAGATCTGTAATTATAAAACATTTGCAGTATATTCTGTGATCTTTGCTCGAATTTTCCTTATTTTCTCATTTCCACAATTGGCGTTTAAACTAAGCTTTCTTAGGGGCTTTACATACTAGATAAATAAATTCTGGTTTATTTGAAAACATCTCCACGCTAGTACAGCAGTCAGTCTTCGGATTTACAACGATACAATCAGGAGATCGATTTTCCCCTGTGCGCTCAGCAGATAGCCCGATGTGGCTTTGCTATAAGAAAACACACACCATTTGGAAAAAATGTTTACGCGATTAAACAAACAAATTAACATAGACAAAACTTCATTTAATGAAACTACATGTAAAATAAATAATAAAGTATAATAATTGTACTTAGAATAGTGCACAGTGTATGCAATAGTTGAGAGAGCTCGGTGAATGACACGCTTTTATGAGTTGAAACAAAGAAACTCACATCAACAAAGAATAAGGCCCGTACTATGATAATGTTTTGTGATATTTGTATTTCATTATAAATATATCTATCGATAAATCAAAGAACTAATTATATCCTGTTATCTGACAAAGGAGAATTATTCAACGAGATACCTTCAGAAACACGAACAATTCAAAATATTGGTATATCTTCAGTTAAAGATAGATGTTTCACTAAAAAGCTATATTAAAACTCAAAGTAAAACGTTTTGTATTAAAAAAAATATTTGTGTGAAGTCTGGTAACACTAAAGAGAAACAAAGAAAAGATCAATATAAGCTCTGTAGTAACGGGAAACAGTAGAATATTTCACTTCTTTATGGTTTATAATTTTATAGTAAAGTTAAGAAGCAGAAAACTAAAATATAGAAACCGGTAGTAAGAATACAGAGGAAAGTGACTTTTCAAAATAAAGTTTGTTTAAAACTATATTTAGAAACATAAACAATGTTAATGTTGGAAAGAAAAATTGCATTAATCAAGGAAATACTAATGTTAAAGTGAAATGTTGCAGTAGAAACATCATATTTACAGCTGAGATATTCTTTTAAAGCAGTATTGGAACAAAGAAATAAACGATTCACTGAGTGAAATTCGCTATCAATAACATATGGTACTGTAAAAATAATACGAAATATTTAGATAATTTGTGTTAATAAACCTCATCATCATCGTTAAACATGACGAGTATCATCAACAGGTGAGTCTTGTGAGGATGAATAAATGTAGAATTGTTTAATGAAGAATAATAATTATAACATATAATAAGATTTTATATGTGTTTAATCACTTTAAATATTATTTATTCAAGTAATACTACATAATAAGATAACTACATTAAAATTCGTATTCTCACCTGGATCCCAAGTACGAAACACAGGTACCAACGAGGAACTTCATCCACTGTGTATAAGATGTCACCCCTGTCTTTGGGCTGCACTACACACTCCTATTTATTGTAAAATAATGAATTGGATTCCTTAAAACTTAGACAATGAAGTGATTTGAAGTAACTTTAGTGGTATATGTACCACTTTTACGTAAAGAAACTCATATTTCTTAAAGCTAATTTTGTGTTTCTATAACTTATTGTCAGAGATTTACTACAGTATACCAATTTAAATTTATATTTAAAAATGTACACAACTTATACCGTTAAACCTGTATTGCAAAATTCCCGTCTATTCACTGAATGTGTAGATGATTCTCGACTGTAAGATTCAACAATAAATGTGTGTACTTTAACATTAACGTTCTGTTCATATACTCACACCACGCCTATAAATGTAACAAACGCTTGACGTCATAAGACAGTATATGGTAATATTTTGCTTGGGTTCGTGTAATATAAACCTCGTAAACCAAAACTGTGATTAACACTAACTAATCGATAACATCAGATATCTCACCAGGAATGTTTATAGATTTTGAATATAAGAAACCATTTAACTTCAGGGGATTCACATCGGACATAACTATTTTTATATATTTCTCAGCGGTGAAAAACTCGACGTGTGAAAAGCAAATAACAAAGAATTAGCTTTATGTTAAGTGAATCGTATCTGCATCAACTTGAACTATGTTCTTTTATCATGGTCTGAAAGTCTCGCTTTTATTTGCAAGTTTTGAAAATCTCTGTAGGTTAATAATTATTTGTAATACCAATTATTGTACATTTTGTTATTGATATATATTAAAATATATTTTTATTACAAAAACTATCTGTATTAATTTTCAGATAGCCCTCGTGTAGCTTTTGGCGAAATTCAAAACAAACCAAACCAAGTACTTTAACTTGAGTGTCTTTTCGTTTCGTTACGAAGAAAGCATACGATTGGCTGAAAGTTAATTCAATTATTTTTTTAATATTCTTTCCTAAACAAACAAAAAAACCAAATAAGCTATTAGAAAAACTTGTCAAATATAACTTGGAATTATTATAGTTGATAATGTCTGTTAGAGCTAAGACATTTAATCAAATTGTATAAAAACTATTCCATTTGTGAACTATTTTGTAATATCTCTACATCAATTTGTTTCTTACCTCAGGTTCATCGACTGTTATCTGGATTTCATTTTCTGCGATTATTGTTTCGTCCTACGAATGAATAGATATAATTTCAACATGTAAAACAAACTTAGAAAATTTTCATTGTCTTCTGCCAAACCTGTTATTCATTGTATTGTTCTACTTTTTAATATGTATGTACATAAACATCCCAGCATTCAAAACAAATGTTTTATCGAACTTTATGTTTTTTTTAAATGTATAATAACATTTAATAAAACCTCTACTGGCCAATAAAGTGAGAATATTTATACCGTGGCCCTTTTTTTTAACAAATTCAACGCAATGTTTACAACGTACTACATTTTTTAATGTAAAATTTGATAAAATTAAAATTAACAGGTACAACACAAATACATCCCAGGCTTGTATTTCTAAAGCAGGTGTTTTAACATTTCTTTGGGAGGCATAATACTCAATTTAAATGTTTGATTATCAGCATTTTAAATGTAAATAGATACAAACTTTTGATTTGTAAGTTAATATTTAAGTATTAAAATAACCTTAACATCATACTTGTATTTTTTTCCAATTTGTTCATAGTTTCAACTTTTAACACTTCATAACACTCCTCATTTCTAATTAACCAAATCATTTACAATACTATGCAGTAGTGCGTTATCAGTCAGTAGACTCTAAAATGACGTTAATAAAGAAAGCTAAAAGTTATAGGTTGATGCTGTTGCGACGTCAGATACAAATACACATGCCATGAAATAGGAAAATACTTAAAAACTTTGTAGGTTACTAGTGTGAGATGAGAATTTCAAAAACTAGATATACATATTTGTTACTATTCATTTTGGTCTAATTTATTTTTAAAACAGACTAATTCAAATGACGCTGCAAATGTACATTTATTTTTTTTTAAATATATCTTAATCTTTTACTGAAGTTTTTATGATATTAAAATAAACAAAAAAGCAAAATAACAAAGTTTCTAACAAATGCTCTAGGGTAACATATGATGACATGTAATAAACATGATAAGGTTCTCAGTCGTATTAACAGATTGCTAAATTAATGTCAACACTACGCAAATGTAAAAGTATCTAGATTCGTAAAGCTAACTACTACATGTTGTTGATTTTCAAAATATTTAGAAAATATTGTTATCTGGGATAATATTCGGTTCTTTACTAACTTACCTTTGCTGATTTTCAAATAGAGTAACTAGAAAAATATTCAGTTTCTTGGAAAATATAAATAATCAACAAATTGCGATAAAACAGTTGAGGTATCTTTATTTTGCAAACTAATCTTATCACATCTTACGAAAACTATAAACAGAATAATAAACACTGTAAACTGTATTGTATGTCATTAAACGCCATGCCCAGAACCTGAAAGCACCAACAACTAACAACTTTGTAAAGGTGAAACTATCAAAAAATTTTAATCATTGCACAAAAATTATTCAAAATTTACAGAAAAAACTACTTAAGCGTTGTTGAACACGCAATTCAAAGAACTAAATAACTTAGAGATACAAATAATGAACTTCGCCCATCAACCGACATGCTGTATTAAACAAGAGATTTAAAAAAGTAGAAAAATGGAAACCAGATTCAAATAACACAAAAAGTCACCATCACACGTCCTCGAACACTGCAACTCAAATAAACACAACATAACCACAGAAAACACTCACACATTTAATAAAGAAACGAACATGAACAAACATAAAATTAAAGAAGCCTTACTTGTACAACAACTCAAGCCCAAAATAAACCAATGCAAAGGAACGCCTTTATACCAATATTTATAAATACAATCCAACATCTAAGCACGCCCTCTACATTCCTACCCTCAGTTACACAATCGCCTTAAAACATGTGGTCAGCTATCGGTCAGTTAGCTCTTCCTTTTTTTGTGAACCTGGTGATGACCGAAGAAGGTCGAAACGTTGTTCGCTCTCTAGTGCTTTCTCTATCCATACCAACCGTTTTTACATATATGTTTTTCTGTACAAGTAAGTTTTTCTCGTCTTCACAAACAAACAAACAAATTATTTATAGTCTTGTTCATAATATTTAGATGTACTACTACGCATTCATACTTTTAAATTTTCAAAACCTGTTTTTTCCGGTTCTTGAATCAACGTTCTTTACAGAGTTATAGCTCGTCATTTTTGTACTTTTTGATTTCATCGAAATACAGGCGTAGTTTTCAGTTGACTTGCTCTCTCTCTCTCTGGTGTTTGGGTATATGTTTATACTCAGGAGGGTCAAGTACACCAGACCTTTTTCTCCTACCCTTACATTGTTGGAATTGACTGATGAATATGTAGTAATATTAACTTTACATTGGTGTTTTGTAATGGCCATGTCCATTTATATTTTTCTATTATTTTTTTAAGTCTAGTACGTAGGTGGCTGTTTTAATTTAGCACTATTTTATTAATTATTATTATTTAAATTTGATTTTATCCAAAGATCAGATGTACAAATTTAACACCCTGGATGTTGATGTGTATTATTATGAATTTATCCATGATTAACAGAGTTCATGATGTATGTTAACATTTGTGGTAGGTATTTCTCGATGTTTTTCATAACTATTTTAATGATTATGTCTGTTAGGTTGTTTTCATTATTTGGATTTGTGTATTTTGTCAATATTTCAGAAAACGTCGAAGTAATGGCATTGGTTAGTGTGTTTTCGATATTCATAGGTGTGGTTTTGTGCATGTTTTCAGTTGTTTCAGGTATGTCTTCATCACTTGTTGATGGTTATTCCTGCATGAATGATGTTTTCTTGACTACTGCAGCATATAAGTTTGTTTGTGTGTTTGTGTTTTGTGGTGTTTGAATAGTAGTTGATTTTGATTGTTCTTGGATTTTGTTTGTTTGTGGCTTGTTCACGTTTGGATTTTTAAGTTCATTTAAGTGTGCCTTAATAGATTAGTTGAATTGCTAAAATAATTTTAAGCGAGATTTGAAAGTATAATAATTATATCAAGGGTAACATTTGTGTAAATAATCCATGAATATGTTTTTCGTATATTTCAATTTTCAATTAAAACTAAACATCCAATAATACTTAACAAGATTCACATGATGTTCGTAAAATGCTATTCATTTTAAAATAACGAAAACAAAGTTTGAAATAAACATTCAAGTTATCTATAACATCTTATTAGTTCTTGCCAAGAATATACACCGAATAAAATTATATACGTAAGACTCGTTTTTTAACAGCCTTACAACGTTGTATAACACACATAGTGTAATGGTTTAATATTCGAAATAAATATGTTTGTTTGTATAAATAAATAAAACTTTATCAACGTACCTTCAATTCGGAAGCCGGATTATCCTGTTCCATGCTTACTAAATATTTTATGAAGGATTTCTGAAGTAATAAATACAGATACTGGCAGGATACGTTGACAACAACTGTCGAACTGTGTACAAAAGTTTCCACCAATCTTCACGCAGTTGTTTACTGAATAAAGTGTACTACGTGTGTTTCATATGCTACGTTCGTGTATCGCTACGAGGTAGGAGGAGCTATAAAAACGTAATATCATCAGATGTGACAAAATTTAAATTTCGTTTAACCTAGAAACAAATGTATCTTGTGGTGATAATTAAAGAGTGTATTTTTTATTGATTTATTTTTATATATTTATTTTAATAACGATGGTTGTTTTAGTTAAATATATTTGAAAATGTATTTAACTTGTATTGTTAAATTACGTCTCTTTTCTAAGTCTTGAAAAGATTCTCGACTGTAAGAATAAACAATGCATTGTAAATACTAGTGACTGCCAGTATCGTTGCCAACTGGAATAAATATCTCTGAACATTTAACGTCATGTGAATCTTGTTTAGTAATATGAATTGTTTAGCATTAATTAAACATTCAAATAAAGGATAAAAATCTTCAACGATTATTTACACAAGTATTTCCTTTGATATAATTATTATACTTTCAAATATTTTGAATTTCGCGCAAAGTTGCACGAGAGCGATCTGTGCTAGCCATCCCTAATTTAGTAGTGTAACACGAGAGAAAGGCAGTTTGTCATCATCACCGCCCACCGCCAACTCTTGGCAACTCTTTACCAACAAATAATGAAATTAACATAATCAAATTATGTAAATAGTAGTAGATGGATAAACGTTATATCATTAGAAGTGACGAAACTCTTTCTCTCAGAATGGAAATTTTAAACCTAAAATAGATTTAGTTTTTGATGAGCGTAAAAAATTGTATTTTTACTTATTTACTGTTATATATTTATTTTCAAATTTACCTTTGTTGTAGTTAAACATATTTTTGAAAATGCACGTAACTTATACCATAAAATGTGTATTTCGAAATGTCCGCCTTTTCTCCAAATCTGTAAAAGATTCTTGAGTGTAAGAATCATCGATGTACTGTGTGCGAATTTAATGTTCTCGTCACTACCAGTATCGTTGGCAAATGTTCCTTTGAGAATATCTTCCGTAGTTTATAAATCCTCACGTTTAAAACAATTGGAAATTGTTGGTTTAATAAAGCTAGTATACTATGAACCTCAAAAGGTATGAGTGTGATAAACGCTTATCAATAGGGACCTTGCAGATATTTGAGCATGAACATTTATAAAATTCGGACATCGCAAACAGTCTAACTTTATTGAATTAACTTTGGACGTTAGTATTTCTACGAGGACATTTTATAACTTCGGCTGTTAATAAATCACGTGAAAGCAGCCAAGAACAGAGAGCTAGCTTCTACCCGTTTATTTAGTGTACTGATATGACTCGAAATTAATTCGTTCATCATAAACCATCGATAAAATATTTAGTTTCAGACTAGAGCGGAGAGTCTTTATTCTTTGCAACTTGGTAAAATATTATATATAAATTATCATTTCTAATTAATATTTGTAATAACTGATATTATGAATTGTGTTATTGTTTGTATATTGAAGTATGTATGTGTCGTTTACTCTTCCTGTAAAATATCATAAATTTGACATATATCTACATTTAATTAATACTTAAAATTTAATTACAATTTGACATGGGTTCTACATGTATGCTCCCTCGTGGTTCAGCGGCATGTTTGCGGACTTACAACGCTAAAAACCGTGTTTCAATACCCGTGGTAGACAGAGCACAAAGAGACCAACAACAACTGTATATATGAAATCGTAATACTTAAAATAATAAATCAGATACTCATTCGAGATAAATGATAATGCATAACTCAAAATATTCCATTTACACGCGCTCAATTCGAAATATCTAATTAAACAAAGTAAGAAACATGACAGACAAATGTGCAGTCTACTGTGTTTTTTATCATCATAATTAGTTTTATTAGTTTTGTTGTTACTGTTAAAATTGTAGATTTAAAATTTAATATTGCCTATAAAAGTAGGATTTTGGATACTTTTTTTCTGCTTAACATTACCTTACCTAGACGATAACAAACACTTTAGGTAGTGTAGCAGAACTGGAATCAGTGTAGAGCAGCTTAGAAAATAAGGTCAGAAACACACACACACACGTAAACAAAATAACGAAAATAACTACAGAGTTGTACTATACCAAAGATGATTCCATGTGCTGATTTTACTACCTTGTAATTCCCAATAGAAATGTTAATATATAACATTGTCCTTCTCTGAAGTTATTCAAGGTATGTATGTGGTAGTTACAGAAACGCATTCCACACAATGGGATCTTTGGTGTGATAGAACAGCGATTATTAAAGTGTACTATTTGATTAATGGAAAATACCTCAAAAGTTGGTTGTGAGTTCTGCCATCTACTTATATGTTAGTTAAAAAGTAGTGATGTGGCTAGCATAGATGGTAATTCTGTAGAAATACAAGAAACTTGAAAAATAAATTGCAGCGACATCTAGTGATTAATAATCGATCATTGCATTAAGTATTGACTATTTCCTGTTGCTATTTTTTGTAGAACATTTGATGTATTAAATTATGATTACAGTTTGTGAATTCTCCTTCCTTTACGTTATTAACAATAACATGATATTTATATTTAAACAGAAAACACTTAATTTCAGAAATAACAAGTTTCAAACTTTTTATAATTTCTATTAATACGGTAAAGATGGTTGAAGCCTGAAAGTGTTTCAAACACTAAATCTTCCATCAACGACATGACCTTCTACCGAAGATAAACAGTCTAAAATATTTTATGTTTCCAAAACTTCAGATTATTCAATGAATTACATTTAAAATTGTTTATCTTGGTATATTTCTTAAGCTGCTCCTTTACCAACGCATAGTGGGATTGATTACAAATTATAACGCCCCTACGGCTAAAAGAGCGAGCCTGTTTGGTGTGACGGAGAGTCTAACCCGGGACCCTCAGATCACGTGTCGAGACCCTTAACCAGCTGGTCATGTCGTGCTGTTTTGAAAAATAAATAAATTCTAAGTACAACTTCTTCTTAGTGATAAATTTATTTGCTGAGATCATGCGTTTATGTTGTTTCTTTCTTTGTCTTACATATGATATCATGTTTTCGCATTAATTAGGTATCTCAAAGATACAGTTTATATATGAATGTTTATTCCCTCTAATATTGTTAATTTCTTAACTTAGGGATAACGTTGCCAACTCATGTAGCTTTCTAAAGAGTTTCTACAAAGGAATCATCATATTTAGTAATTAATCACAAAGTTCAAATTAAAGTTTTTCTGGGAGTAAACATGGTTAGATTATAAAATTATTTTTTCAATTTCGCGGGCTACTCGAGGGCTATTTGCGCTAGCCGTCCCTAAATTTGTAGTGTGAAACTAGAGGGAAGGCAGCTAGTCATTACTACCCACCGCCAACTCTTGAGATACTCTTTTAGTAAAAAATAGTGGGATTGACCATAACAATTTATCGCCCCCACGGCTGAAAGGGTTGAGCATGTTTGGCGCGACGGGGATGCGAACCCGCGACCATCAGATTACGACTCGCATGCCTTAACCCACCTGGCCATGTCGGGCCAGTTTATAAAATAAACGTGTCAACTACCTCATTTGTTTTGTCTTGTTTCGTTTGAGTGATTTATATTTTCCAAGAAACTAAATACCCTTTGGGATATATATTATTAAAAAAAGAAAATAGCGAATGTAAATTATTAGGAAACTGAAAAGTATTTTGTATATCAATAGTTTATACTTGTATTAAAAATAACACAGAACAGTTAACTTTGAGAATTTACATACTTTTTTTTGCCATAACGTTAGAATTATTGTATTCAGAAGTCTATTAATATTGATGAAACGAAAACCCTATAACCCGAACGTTTTAGAATGGTGGACCTTCTTTCTTCATGGGCGAATTGAAGAAGAAAGGTCCACCTTTTAAAATCTCTTGTGTTAAAGAGTTTCTATTTCACTGTTATCAAAAGTTCTTGAACATAATGTGATCATATGTCACCCAGGGCATTTGTTTGGTAGTTTGTTATATTCTTTTTCTTTGTTTTAATATCAGAAAACATTCAAGAAAAGTAAAAGGTGTATTTTAAAAATTTGATGTAATTTCGTAGCATCCTCGGAATTGATCTCTGTGAAAAGAAAATTATTTTTATTTCTTGCTCTGGAAGTTGTTATGAAATGTTGTATTGTAACTTAAGAGTTTAACGGTTTAGAAATACAAGCGTACAATATTTTTCTGTTGTGATATTTCATTTCAACTTCATCACAAATTTTACCGAAAATTGGTGCTTCCTTAATTAAATATCCAGGCCCGGAATGACCACTTGATTAAGATACTCGTCTCGTAATGTTGAAATTCTCGTCACACCAATCATGCTCGCCATTTTAGCTATGGGAGGTTATAATGTGACGGTTAATTTCATAATTCGTTGGTAAAAGAGTAGCCCAAAGGTTGTCGATGAGTGGTGATGACTAGCTAACTTCCCTCTGGTCTTACATATAGCCCTCGTGTATCTTTGCGCAAAATTCAAATACAAACTATTTAAATATATATTTCTTATTAAACAATTACGTTGAATTCCGTTTCTTAATAGGCGAAACAGTATCCAGCTACTCTCCTTATGGTAATTTCTTGTGCGACTTTAATGCCTAGTGTGAGTCTTTTAAACTGTTCAATGCACTTTAATTGGCCGGAGTGAAATTTGAGGATATAATAATCACCCCATCATTTTACCCAGAAATTCGTTCACTTACGAAATCGGATGAGCTAAGTCTAATCAGATATTTTGGATGTGTCTTACTTTGAATAGAGAGATATTTATATTTGAACAAATCTTTAAAAGACAAAGAGATAAGTGGGAACGAGGGTAAGCAGACAACAGATAACTGTACAATGGTGCAATTGTTTAAAATAGGTTAGTCCTACAATAAATAAACTGGAGAAAATACACGTATATGGTTAAGGATATTTTGATACTTAAAAATTAACCTAAAAATTTCATGTCTGAAATGGTTATTGAACTCACAGGTGTTATTGGAATAATGCTTCCGTGGTTAACACCTTTAGTTATCGTCCCTACCATCGCGTTGATAGGACTTTCACTCTTTGAAGAAGCAGCTTCTACAGCTAGTAAGAACTGAGGAATAGCAATTATGTAAGTCTTGTTGTATAATAGTCTTTTTTTTCTTATTGATAGTTTACGTGTTTTTTATTTTATTTGATCTGTATTGTTTATTTAAGACTTAGCAAACAAATGAAACATGAAGTGTTCTAAAACTAAAATTAAATAAATAAATCATGAGATTATTCTGGAAATAAGTAAAAAAGGGTCTTTTTTTGGAGGTTAATTTATTTTGGAAGATAAGTAGAAAACGTTTTTCTCGAACTTAATCTGTTTACGTTGCTGAATGAAGTGTCTGATACATTTCTATTAAGGTTTTTAAAAAATATCTACAATAATTATTTGATCCATGCGATCACATTCATTATTCCCTTCAAATCGGCCTGGCATGGCCAAGCGCGTAAGGCATGCGACTCGTAATCCGACGGTCGCGGGTTCGCGCCCGCGTCGCGCTAAACATGCTCGCCCTCCCAGCCGTGGGGGCGTATAATGTGACGGTCAATCCCACTATTCGTTGGTAAAAGAGTAGCCCAAGAGTTGGCGGTGGGTGGTGATGACTAGCTGCCTTCCCTCTAGTCTTACACTGCTAAATTAGGGACGGTTAGCACAGATAGCCCTCGAGTAGCTTTGTGCGAAATTCCAAAAACAAACAAACCCTTCAAATCACTTACAAAATGGTTTACGTGATATTTATGAGATTGTTGCTGTCAATAATGTAATTTATTTATCTTATTAATTGTGGAAACTTATTTGGAATAAATTTCATACTTCTTCGACATTCAATGATTTGATTTGTTTGTATAAACAGAAACGTTTGAGAAAAGTGTTAATATGGTTCATCCTGTTTTAGTTTTGATGTTTAATAGAACCAACATTAATACACAACTGATGATGTAGAGTACGTCAGAGAAGTACCAAGATATGCAGTAGTTACACGACTTTCTTATATTACCTAAGAAATATCGTAGTTCTGTCATCACTAGAAAACTTCTAAATTTTCTCTGAAAGCGACTTATGTACAATCAAGTAAAATACGATTTTGAGGAAATACAGCGAAAGAAATTTACTGCCCAATGTTATAAATAATCATACAGTCGCCCTTCACGTAACACTGTAAACAGGTTAACCTTGAGAATACTAAATGCTAAAATCAAATTTCTGTTAATTATCACCCTTTAAAACACATGTAAAATCCTTGTAAAAAGATTTTTCTCAGTTCAGTATTTAGTGTTCTTACAACACAGTATTAAGATAGCTGTATCTTTTTGTTTGTTTTTCAGAACAATTTTCCTTCTTGTGCTATTTTCCCAATACCTTGGAAATATTAATATTCCTGGTTGTAGCTACAGTAGAGAAAGCGGATAGAAGTTCAAACAAATTCCGTTTTTCAAGCTTTTTCCAGTGAGTAAAGACTTAAACCACAGTTCAAGTACATTTCGCGTTTAAATAAATACACACCAAAGATTAATGTTAAAAAACATTATCGAAATAATTGAGTGTTAGTGAGAAATTTTTGCTGTAGGATAAGAAAAAAAAACCTTAAAATGAATTTAAATATGACCAACTGTTACTTTAGTAGTAATGAGATAAAACAAAGTGAAACTTCAACGAAATTATTATGAAACAAGTACTACCAAGTAATGATATAAATATTTCTGTTTAATGTACGAAATAAATATCACAGCAACAATTCAAAATGAATAACTTTAATTTTGTTTTATTTTTAGGTATCACGCATTTGTATTATTACAACTGTAATGTTTAAATTATTTTTACTAGTTAACCGAAGAGGTAATGTCCACCTCACACTAACTGTTAACTTTTTGCTTTGTAATATATTCAGTAAGCATTATTACTGCGCGAAGGACTAAACCAAATTCAGCTACATCACACTCACAGCAAATATACAAATGCTTTTAGGTTTATCTGCAACATTAATAACAAAAGTGAAAAAGAACAAATATATAATAATTAGAAAATTCATTTGAATATTGAATAACAAATAACTGTAAGCCTACTTCCAGGTGTTATTCAGCATAGTTACTGCGTGGGTTATTTGCTTCATACTAACTGCTGCAGGAGCTTTGAGATCAACCAACCCAGCCAGAACTGATCTTCATGTACAGACGATGTACTCCAGTTCCTGGTTTAGGTTTCCTTATCCAGAAAAGGAGTTATAAAAATATACATTAAAATCTAGATTTTTTTATTTACGTTATGAATTTATGAATTTATCTTTTGATCAGTTATTTTTTATACAACTTTGTTATCCGTTCAGTTATAGTAAAACTAATTTGTTTATATCTTTTATAAATATATATTATGTTGAAATAAAAATTATAGTGATAAAAAGTAATAGTGTGAAAGATATAGAAGAGTTTTAAGATCTACTATACATTGTTTTGTTAAATCTGTCGATACGTATTTTAAAAACGTTGCGTTTGAAAAAAAAAAGACAATTACATTTTGATTTTGGTTTTTCAGGACAGTGGGCTTTACCAACGGTCAGAATCGGTGCTGTTTTGGGTATGTTTGCAGGGACATTAGCATCGGTATTGGAATCAGTAGGAGATTACTACGCATGCGCACGACTAGCTTGTGCACCTACTCCTCTACCTAGCGCAATAAATCGTGGAATATTTGCAGAAGGAATTTCCTGTATCATCTCCTGAAATTGGGGATCTGGATGTGGAATGACTTCTTACAGTCAAAACATTGGAGGAATCGGAATAACAAAAGTATAATCAAGGGTTCCCTTATAAAATAGCTAAATACCATTTGTATTTCGTTTTTCATAATATTATGAACTACTTAAATTTATTATCTTATGATACATAACTACTAATATTTTAGAAATTTAAACTTGTGTAAATATTGTAACCGCTGATATTGCAGAAACTTGAAACTCACTTCACTTTTTTCATTTGCTTGGTTTCTACACCAATAGGTGGCTAGTCGACGAGTTATTCAGTATAGCGCTGTTACCATGATGAATTTTGCAGTTCTGGGGAAGTTTGGAGCCTTTTAAACACTATTCCTGAGTCCATTATTGGAAAAATCATATGTGTTATGCTTGCAATGGTAACAGGAGCTGGATTATGGAATGTCCAATTTATCGACCTTCATTCATCAAGAAATATTTTATCCTTGGATTATCTTAATCTATGGGATCACCATTCCAAAGTGGTTTAATGGCCACCCAGGTACTATTGATATAGGTACGTACACTTATCAGAATGATTGAAGTTTGAGGAAGGTAATTTTCTGAAAGTTTCAAAACAGTTTCTGAATCACCTGTCAAATAATACAGACGGTTCAATGCTCCACAAGTTAGAAAACATGCAAAGTACCAAAAGTGTTACAATATTTCACAGCGGTTTGTCTCACACAAAATGGAAGATTCTTATAACATTAAAAGATGGTTGAGACTTATCTAGTTAATAATGAACCAGATCATCAGTTTTTAAAACGTTCTTTATATTACAATGGGTTAGTAAACCTTAATGTATCTTGTTATTAAATTATTTATTTTGTTCTATTTAGGGAATGACGTAGCAAACCAACTCATAACAGTTATTTTGAGCACCAGTGTATTTGTTGGTCGACTCATTTCGCTTGTGTTGGACAATTCCATACCAGGTAAGAGATAATTCTTTCGAGACATCGTGAATAAACCAAATACATTGCGATGTGATACGTAACTCCTTCAAAGTATATTGTTATGTTTTGTGTTTTTTTGCTTCTCAACCTAAAAATATCGAGTTACTTTTATACACTATTGTAGCTGTACAAAACATTACAATTTTTTTTCTACATAATATTCAAAACAAAAAAAACTTGCACTACTTACATGAAATTTAGGATAATTCATTTACCTATTTCTATTTTAACCTAGTAATTTCAGATTACTGTCTTTGGGCTGTTTAAATCAAGTTATGATGTAATGGTGTTGTATTTATTATGATAATTTACAAAGTGGTAATTTTTTATACCTCAATTAAAATGTGCTTTTAAAACAAAAATTTAATTATCATAATATTTCAAATTATAATTACTCTTTCAAAAGACCCCTGGTGACAATGTGGTATGTCTGCGGATTCACACTGTTTTAACCTGGTTTAGGTAATCGTGGTATAGCTTGGTGCTTAATTCTATAGGAAAAAAGTAGACAAACTAGATAAACTTAGGAGTATTTGAATGACTTTTAATATTACAATAACAACGACCAAAATGGCCATAAACATAAAATGTCTCGGAAATATTTCAATAAAATATAAA